>NW_026973786.1:32500-45000 GCF_035594125.1 Scylla paramamosain | reverse complement strand
ATCACTATCTGAGCTAAGAAAAGAAACCATTATTAATTATAACCATCTTTCTCACTTCATCAGGTCTTCTCCAAGTATTATTATTATTATCATTATTATTATTATTATTATTATTATTATTATTATCATTATTATTATTATTATTATTATTATTATTATTATTATCATTGACTTATTTCAATGATCACGCCCCTCATCGTTCTCAGTTTCTCATAAAACAAAATATACATTGAGATGAAAAAGACGCTCAACATATCACAATAGGCAACACATCTAATCAACTCTCCACTGTGACACACAGCAGGTACATTAGTAGAAATATAGTATACATATTTATTCTCGGTCACTTGCGTGCCTGACTAAATAATAATAATAATAATAACAAATAACTAACTCGAAAATAAATACACTACTTGCTTATTATTGATATACCAGTATAGTCTACACAACTCTCTAGATGTTTGAACGTGTGGCTCCGAAGAGGAGCCGGATTGATGGTGATATTGGCTGAAGGGGAGGGAGGCCCTTTATTTACTTCTTCTCAGTCTTCTTGGGAAGGAGCACGGCCTGAATGTTGGGCAGCACGCCACCCTGTGCAATGGTGACTCCGGAGAGGAGCTTGTTAAGTTCCTCGTCGTTGCGGATGGCCAGCTGCAGGTGACGTGGGATGATGCGAGTCTTCTTGTTGTCACGGGCGGCATTGCCGGCAAGCTCAAGGACTTCAGCAGCCAGGTACTCCATAACTGCCGCAAGGTACACGGGGGCACCAGCACCCACGCGCTCGGCGTAGTTGCCTTTCCTTAGAAGGCGATGAATCCTGCCGACCGGGAACTGGAGTCCAGCACGACTGGAACGGGACTTTGACTTTCCCTTCACCTTTCCTCCCTTGCCGCGTCCAGACATGATAATGGATGTTGTGGTAGTAGTAGTAGTAGTAGTAGTTGTTGTTGTTGGTGATAAATGAGGAGCGCGAGTACTCTAACCTCGTCGGTAGCTCTGCGAGCAAGTAGTGAATTTTGGGAAAAACGGCTATATATACGCGAGATCAGATCGGCCCAGAGCGCGTCTGGACCAATCAGGACGCTCGCTGAGGTGGCGACTCCTGATCCTGAGTAGGCACGCTAATATATATACCACTTTTCAACTGAGAAAACGCACACTCGTTCTCACAGCAGTACGGCGACACTATGCCTCCCAAAGCATCAGGAAAGGCTGCCAAGAAAGCTGGCAAGGCACAGAAGGCCATTGCCAAGGGCGACAAGAAGAAGAAGCGCAGGAGGAAGGAGAGCTACTCCATCTACATCTACAAGGTGCTCAAGCAAGTCCACCCAGACACTGGCGTGTCCTCCAAGGCCATGTCAATCATGAACTCGTTCGTGAATGACATTTTCGAGCGCATCGCTGCCGAGGCATCCCGCCTGGCACACTATAACAAGCGCTCCACCATCACCAGCCGGGAAATCCAGACCGCTGTCCGTCTTCTTCTGCCTGGTGAACTGGCAAAACACGCTGTTTCTGAAGGCACCAAGGCTGTTACCAAGTATACCTCCTCCAAGTAAACAGGCGGCCAGTATACTGCTGCCAGTATAAAATAATACCCGGCTCCATTGGAGCCACACTTGAAAAGGAAAAAAGATACGATATAGACAAATGCATTATTATTATAATTATTGTTATTATTATTAATATTATTATTATTATTATTTTTATTATTATTATTATTATTATTATTATTATTATTATTATTATTATCATTATTAATAATATTAATATTGTTGTTTTTATTATGATTATTATTATAATAATTATTGTATCATTATTATTATTATTATTATTATTATTATTATTATTATTATTATTATTATGCTTATTATTATCGTGATTATTATTCTGTGGAGATAAAGAAAAGATAAAAAAAAAATAGAGATAAAGAAAGATAAAAATTCTCCCAAGTGAAAGAGATATGGCCATGGAAGAGGGAATAATAATAATAATATAAAAAAAAAAAAAGGGGGGAAGGATATTGAGTTGAAAGTCGATACCTGATACTGAAAGATGGAAAATAAATATTTTCTTCCACAAAACCAAACAGATTGTCTATGAAAATTCTTTAATGAAAGAGATGTTTGGCCCTAAAAAGGGCCTAGATATTGCTGTTATGAAGATCATTCGTGGATGACTTCTTAGGCACGCTCGCCACGGATGCGACGAGCCAGTTGGATGTCCTTTGGCATGATAGTCACGCGCTTGGCATGGATGGCGCACAGGTTGGTATCCTCAAACAGACCCACGAGGTAAGCCTCGGAAGCTTCCTGGAGAGCCATGACAGCAGAGGACTGGAAGCGGAGGTCAGTCTTGAAATCCTGAGCAATTTCACGCACCAGGCGCTGGAAAGGCAGTTTCCTGATAAGCAGCTCAGTGCTCTTCTGATAACGGCGGATCTCACGGAGAGCAACGGTTCCAGGCCTGTAACGGTGGGGTTTCTTGACACCTCCAGTGGCTGGAGCAGACTTGCGAGCTGCCTTTGTAGCAAGCTGCTTGCGGGGCGCCTTGCCACCAGTGGACTTGCGAGCCGTTTGCTTGGTACGTGCCATAGTTGTGGTAACAACAACTCACAACGAACACTCAGCTGAGTCTGCCCGCAGTTTCAGTTTCAGTTTATTAAAGAAAGTTACATGAAAAAATGGGGAACAAGATATACAATAGTCAAAGGGGGGGGGGAGGGGGTTACAAAGTAGGGGAGAAACACAGAAAAATTACAGGAAAGAAAGTGGCCGGGCGGTCCGGCTAGCTATTCTTACTACTAGTATGCCTGAGCTCTTTTTATTGGGCATATTTTGTAGTTTACATAATTATTTAACTATTTTACATAAATTAGAAATATTATGTACAAAATATACATTTATTTATATCTGGGCAAGGGAGCGTCTTGCCCTTCAGTGATGAGGAGGCTTCTGGGGAACCAGGCATGTTGCTGGTTCGGTGCCTCCTCGTGTAGCCTCAGGACATTCCTAATGTATTCCCCGTCATCGTCCTTCAGGCGTTGCCACACCGCCTCAGCCATGAGGTGCAGCCTGACGTTGATGGCGGGGAGGGATGCTCGATGGTGGAGTTCTTCACTGGTGATGAAATCCTGCCAATTGGTATTGAAGATGAAGCGGAGCGCTGAGTTCTGAACCTTCTGGAGCCGACTGATGGCCCGCCTGCTCATGGCGTGAGTGGGGATCGGTGGGTAAGTGAGGACAGGGATCACCAGGGCCTTCACCAGGTGGAGTTTTATGCCTTCCTCCAGGTCCCGGAACCTGTACAGGGAAGCTAGCGCTGAACGGGCTTGTGCAACCCGTGCCGTGATGTGGGTGGTGTAGCCCCTGCCCGTGACCCTGAGGCCCAGGATGGAGCCCTGCCTCTTGAAGGCGACTGGCTCCCCCTGCACATGGAGGGGGACTGGCCGGTGTGCCGCCATGGGGATGACGGTGAACTTGGCAAGATTTGTCCTTATTTTCCACCGTTTCTCGAAGTCATTGACCCTGGTGATCTCCCTCTCGGTGCGAGCGTTGAGCATGGCTCCAGACCTGCCAGGATGAAACACGACCTGCGAGACATCATCTGCGTAGAGGATGTTGGTACCAGCTGCTGAGCCCGGATAGTCGCTGGTGTAGATGGTGTAGAGGGTGGGAGAGAGGACACTGCCCTGGGGCACGCCACTCTCTAGGCCGAACACTGGGCCGAGGTGGGAGCCGACTTTAATCCTCGCCGTCCTGTCCGCCAGGAAGTCGCAAAGCAGTCTGGTAACTGGGTCTGGGAGACCCAGCTGTAGCACCTTGTACTTGAGTCCAAGGTGCCACACTTTGTCAAACGCTTTGCTTACATCCCGGAGGACGAGGTGGCATCGGAAGCGGGAGGCCTGGTGTAGAGCCAGTGTCTCCGTGGCCACAGCTATGGCGTGGGTTGTCCCTCTCCCCCTCCGAAAGCCGAACTGCCCAGGGTGGTAGAGGCCGTGTCCATCCAGGTGGTCCCGAAGCCTGCTCGTGACAATTCTCTCGAACATTTTCCCTGGGACTTCCAGAAGGGAGATGGGCCTATAGCTGGCAGGACTGGTGGGAACCTTTCCAGGTTTCACCACCAGCCGCATCTCCGCTTCCTTCCAGCCGTCAGGGAAGTATCCAGCTGACAGGGAGGCGTTTAGAATCTCCTGCAGTCTGTCCAAGGCACTGACTGGGAGATGGGAGAGGATTGTCTTGTTGATCCCACTCTTGCCGGGGCAGGTGGCCTTGGTGGACCGGATGGCCCGGGTCAGCTCCAGAGACGAGATCCGGCAGTTAAGCGGGGAATCGCCTCGCAGTCTGGTGGGGTCAGCTGCTCCGTACGGGTGCGTGTCTTGGATGCGAGGTCTAAGGCGATCCAGCACGTCTTCTTCGTCGGAGTCTAACTCGTCCTCCTCCTGGAATACCCTCTCCCAGGTGGAGGTGTGGAGACGAGCTTTGTCAGCGTCTGAGTAATGTTTATGTCCTTGGTCGTCAATTAAGTATGAGTCTGGTTTTACTGTGCGTCCTGAAAGCTGTTTAACTTTTTTCCAGAAGACCCTGGGGTTTTTGTGGCTTGCAGCTAAGCTGGCAAGCCTGCTTCCCCAGTGATCCTTGGATTCCTGTCGTCTTCTGTCTGTCAATGTGTGTCTCAACTGTATGTAGCGACGGTAATTGTCAATTGTCCATCCAGTCTGGGAAGCCTGTTCCCTTAGCGCGTCGAACTGAATTCTAGTTATTTGTGTCAGTCGGGAGGGTCTGGGTTGCGGGTCTACTCTGTACGTGGTCTTAGGTATGTGTCTGTCAGCTGTCGTCTTAACAGTATAAGTCCAAGTCTGCAAAGCTCTGTCTATTTCCTCAAGGGAAGCTTGGGAAATGTCATGATAATTAGTCATCTGAAGTCCATTGTCATTAGTGAATTGTTCCCAGTCTGTCCTATGGTATGCGTAGGTCGGCAGTGTGGGAGTGAGTAAAGGAGAGGTAGAAATGTCAAGAATTAGGGGAATATGGTCACTTGTGGTGAGAGGTCCTGGTGTAATGGTGTAGTGGAGAAAGTTAAGGCGGTTAGTAAGAACAATGTCAGGAGAAGAAGATGAGAGAGGTCCGTAATAGGTGGGGAAGTCAGGTCCAATGTGTTTTGCAGTTTGTCGTCTGAGATAGTCGATGAGGTCTCGTCCTACTTGGTTGGTTGTCGCTGTACCTAATGTCGGGTGTCGAGCGTTGAGATCCCCAGCTAAAAAAACAGGGGATTGTCTGCGTAATAATCTAAGAAAGTCAGGGTGGGGAATAAAAGGTCTTCGCGGAGGAAGGTATGATGTGGCTATTGTGAGGGGGCCGTCTGGAGACTCTATTACTACGGCAAGAGTCTCTGAGAGGAAGTCATCCTCAATCCT
The DNA here is from genome assembly GCF_035594125.1 of Scylla paramamosain. Lineage (NCBI taxonomy): Eukaryota > Metazoa > Arthropoda > Malacostraca > Decapoda > Portunidae > Scylla > Scylla paramamosain. The sequence goes on along the minus strand of NW_026973786.1, from coordinate 39,584 downwards.
ATGCCTAATTGTCTTCCTAATTGCAATAGCCACTCCGTCCATCTGTTCGTTGCTGAAATTTTGTTGGTAGGTCCTAAAGCCTGGGATTTTTAATCGTTTTTCGTCCTTTAGTCCATGACTGTTGATAAGAACAATGTCTGGGTCAAACTGTCTGTACGTATTAATCAAGTCAAACTTACGTGTGTCCCATGTCAAGACGTTGTGCTGGATCACCCTGAGACGACGCATCATTTTCGGTAGCTACGCGTCCTTCTTGGTGTGTGGGAGTTCCGAAGATGATCCGGGAGAGGGCCATTGGTGAGGGAGGCAAAGAGCCTGGGCTCCACCGACTTACAGAGCCGGTGAAAGGGGCCTTTGGTGTTCTTCAGCCACTGAAGGACATCCTCCGTGGCGTTGTGTTCCCCATTGTGGCCGACTTTGAAGCGACCTTCCTGGATCCCCTTGTGGATCTTGGGTCCGGTGAGGGGGGAAGGCCAGGTGTCGTCGTTTGACTTTATAACAGTTACTGCGATACGGGGGGCGTCGTACGGTTGCTGGGACTGTTGGCCATGTTCTGTATCCTCTTCCTCGGAGTCATCTTCCTCTTCGTCAGAAGACTGAGCACGCTCGTCCTCCGAGTCAGGCTTCTGCGTGATGGGAGGTGGATTGTGAGTAGCAGAGCTTGAGGAGTGAGGGGATGTCTCGTCACTTGTGAGACATTTTATGATGGCGAGAGAGGGCACTGTCTGGGGTAGTTTGACGTCCGGCAGGCCGTTCATAGCAAGGCCTTCCGAGAGAGTCCTCTGGAAGGTCCCCGGAGTTGCAGCTTCTGCCATGTGTGCATGAAGCACACACAGTACACCCTTGAGACTGATCTTGCTCAAGTCACTAGCTGGTTGAGTGCCTGCAGAAGAGGCTGCTAGGGAGTAAGTGGCTGGCTTGGTTCTTTCACTTTTCAGTAGGTCTGTCTTCTCCCTCAAGGCTCTCTTTCTCACTGGACACCTCATAGCTCGGGCACTATGGTTTTGCCCACAGTGAAGACAACGTTTCTCAGCAGCCCTGCAGTCTCGGAAAGTGTGGTCTTCTTGGCCACACTCGGAGCACACTTGGTAGGAAGAGGGCTTGTGGCAAAATCTTGTTTCATGTTCCTCTACTGCATAGCACTTGTTGCATGTCATCAAGGGGACGTAAACCTCTTCCTCTATTTGTGACGGGGCTACCGAGAGGCAGAACATGAGCAAGCCATGTTCCTTGGCCTTTCGTGCCATGTCACCGGTGGTGAAGGTGATTTTAATGGTCTTCGACCTCGGGAACTTGAAGATTTCCACCACCTTTGCCCATGATTGACGACTCTCAATATCTTCTTTGATATCCTCCGGGGAGTTGTCATAGACTAGCTCATCTAGCCTCAGGCACACAACTGTGCGCCTGGACTTGAGCTCTGGAGGCATGATGGGCGTGAAATCACTGTCAGCAAGAGTTTGCAGCATGCTGGGACTGAAGATGTTGTCTGCATCCTTGTCAGTTGCAGTCAGCACAATGATTGCATCCCATGAGGAGATGAGTCTTGTGGGCTTTACCGCAGGGCTGAGGATACCAAGGAGCTGACGCTTGGAGGCCAACTCCTTGGGCCGGGGGTGTTTTATCTTCACCCGTCCCATCTTGTTACTGAAGCTGGGTGTCTGCCATATGGGGCAACAGAAGCCGACTCTGGGAGGACAGGATTGCCGAGGTGCACAGCAGTAAAAGTATCTGGGTTCTGGATACAACAGTGCACCAGACTAAGTTGGTAAAAACACGTCACAGCACAGGGACAGGGTGGAAACGGGGGGGGAGGGGAGACGCACTGGGGAAGCAAATCACCCTCCGGGGGGAAAGGGGAGACACTCTGGGGGGAGGGGACACACTGGGGGAATTATCCTGGGCACTGGGGAGAGGGGGAGCCACTGAGGGAAGGAAGCACTTCAGAGTATATCCGTGGAATGAGGTGTTAATCCTGGGCACAGTGGTGGGGAGGGGGAAAACATCCTGGGCACAGGGAAGCATTCGAGGGGGGCGGGGATAGTCCTGGGCACTGGGGAAGGGAGGGGGAATACATCCTGGGCACTAGGGAACACTCGTGGGTAGCGGGTTAATCCTGGGCACTGGGGAATGGAGGGGGAGTACTGGGGATAATCCTGGGCACAAGGGGATGGGGAAGCACTGGGCGAGTCCTGGGCACAAGGGGGGGGACACTGGGGGCTGGGGAAGCACTGGGGCGAATCCTGGGGACTGGGAAAGGGGGAAGCACTGGGGAGGGGGAGGGGGAAGCACTGGGGAGGTGGCGCAGAGGGAGGGGAGGAAAGCACTGGGAAGGGGAAGTAAATCCTGGGCACTGGGGAAGGGGGAACACGTCCTGGTCACTTGTTCATTGCTGTGATGAGTTGTTGTGGAAGCCTGGAGGTCTGGAATGTGTAGAGTGTGGCACTGGCACTGTGATAGTCTTGTGGCACTGGGGAGGCAAGGGTTTAATCCCTTGCACGGTGTGGCTGCAGGGGAGGGAAGAGTGAACCACTGGAGTGCATCGTCAGCTCAGGGGAGAGAGTGGCGGCTGCTGGATGCGTTGCAGGGTACGTGCGGTCCTTAGGAAGGCCGAGAATCCTGTGAGGACTACAAAAACCCTCTTCCAAGCGGTGTCTCCTGTGCCAGGTAAGTATACTCTATCTCTGGCGGCTAGGTGGAGCGCGGCCGGGACCAGCAGCGGTGGCAAAAGGAGGTAGGGCCTTCACGATCCCGGTGTCTCCTGTGCCAGGTAAGTATGATTTCTGGGCGAGCGGGGGGCAGTGTTCAGCAACCCAAGTTTATGGATTCCTGTTGAGGAGGAGCAAGTTCCTCCTGCTGTAGGCGCCCTTAGAGGCAGCGGAGGTGTCGGGAAACGACCTGCCTTGCCACAGGATAGTCTGGTGGTAAAGGTACCCGACCTTGAGACCTCTTGACAGCTGCTACGGCGTCGTCGATGTCTTCTGCCTCTTCTGCGGCGTCTTCTTTCTTGGAGGGAGGAGGAGAGGAGGAGAGATGTTCTCTCTTCGGCGAGCAGAAAAGTCCTGCCCGCGCTTCCCACAAAATCCCTTTATATATGAATCGGGTGGGCCCGACGACTCCAACCCTGCCTTGTGATTGGTCAGAAACGTCCAGTGAGGCTCATCGCCCACGCAGTCACCGCATGAAAGATGTGATCATTATTGTTAGTCTAATTCATTTTGTTCTTATTCTTATTCTTATTCTTATTCTTTCTTCCCTCATTCATAACAAATCTTGGAAAATATACAGCAGAACTGACATGTCATTTAAAATTCTAAGACAATTAGCAAGAAAGTTGTGATATTCTTATTTTTTTCATTCTTTTTATTCTATTTTTTTCTTATTCTTGTCATAATTAATATTGTTATCTTTATTATTTTCATTTTTTTTTATTATTCTTCCTTATCTTATTCTTATTTATCCTACTTTTAGAGAGATGAGGCTTGTGCGGTCACCCATCCAAGTTCTGCCCGGACCCCCTGCTTAACCTTGCTGATCCCGCCGTCAGCTGATTGGTCAAGAGCGGAGAACAAGGTGTTGGGAGGGCTTATTTCTCTTATTCTTATTCTTTCCTGTATTGTTGTTGCATTGTTGTGCTGAAAATGTTGGAAAATATGCACTAAAATTAACCCTTCATTCATAATTCTACGACAATTAGCAAGAGAGATATATTATTACTTTTTTCCCTTATTTTTGTTCTTTTTATTCTTAATCTTCTTTTTTTTATTATAGTTGTTATTGTTATTTTATTATTTTCGTTTTTCGTTCATTCTCCTCATTCTTATTGCTATTTTTTTCTATTCTCAGAGAGATGAGGCTTTTGTGGTCACCCATCCAAGTTCTTCCCGGACCCCCTGCTTAACTGCGCTGATCCCGCCGTTAGCTAATTGGCCAAGACCGGAGAACTAGGTGTTGGGAGGCCTTCTTTCTATTATTCTTATTCTTTCTTCCCCCATTCATATCGTTGTATTGGAAATGTTGGAAAATATACAAAAGAATTCACCCTTCTATGACAATTAGGAAGAAAGACATGGGATGCTTTCTTTCTTTTTTTTTATATTCCTTTATTGTAATTTTTCTTATTCTTGTTATAATAATTCTTACTGTTATCTTTATTACTTAAAATTTTCGTTCATTCTCCCTATTCTTATTCTTATTTTTTTTATTTATTTATTTTTTTTCAGACAGATGAGGCTTGTGTAGTCACCCATCCAAGTATTGCCCGAAACCCCTGCGTAATCTCGACGATTTCATTTGACAATACCTATTTACTTATTTATTTATTATTATATTTATTAAAAAAAAAAAAGAAGAAAAGAAGATGAAGAATAAGGTATGTAATCGAAATACTCTCTCTATACTGTAGCAATAGTTTAGCTGGATGTACTTGTATTGTGTCAAAAATACTTGCAATATCTGCAATTGTAACCTGCAGTGTCGGCATAATGCATAATTAAGCAATGAAAAGAAAAATTAATAAAAGAATAAATGAAAAAAAGAAAGAAAAAAAGATACAATTAACAATTAAATATATTAGCTACCCCTCTACGTTTCTTTATCACTGCAGAAAAATGGAAACATTTTAACGTAGACTTGTCAAAATTCAACTGAAATTAAGGGTTAAATAAGGATTGTCACCCCTTCCCCAGAGGATATTCATTGTCTTTTAATATATATATATATATATATATATATATATATATATATATATATATATATATATATATATATATATATATATATATATATATATATATATATATATATATATATATATATATATATATATATATATATATATTCTTTTTATTTAAAGTCTTATTTAGAGAGAGAGAGAGAGAGAGAGAGAGGTAACGTCCTTGAGGATAGCAGCTCGTCTACGCTCCGCTCAGTGATCAGCGTTAGAATGTAATTCCTCATTTCTTTAAAAAAAAAAAAAAAAAAAAAAAAACAGAAACTTTATTTAGGGGGCTTGCTGGAAACAAACTACAATGGAGGAAAGAACAATATGTCTGCTATATGACCCACCCAGTTAAATTTTCAAGAAGCAAACGCAAGTTGGAAAATACGAGGAAGATAAATTTTCATTTATATACGTTTTATGGTAATTTCTGCCACGCCTTCCTCTATTCATCAAACGTCACTGACACTTATTCCCTTTATTTTTTACTTTACAGAATCTTTTGTAGGGCAAGACTCTAGAGGATATGTGCTTTCATAAATTCTATAATGCTTTGCTTATCATAGAGACATAAAAAAAAAAAATAATAATAATAAAAATAAATAAATTAATTAATTTAAAAAATCAAAATAAATAGATATATAAATTAATTAATCAATCAAATAAATTTCTATGCTTCACCTTTATAGCATTCGTATGAATGTCAAAACAAAACAAAAAATATAAATATAAATAATAATATGAAAAAAAAAAATTACTAAATATATGAAAAATAGCATTACTACTACTACTACTACTACTACTACTACTGCTACTACTACTACTATTTTTTTTTTTTTTTTTATGTAGGAAGGACACTGGCCAAGGGCAACAAAAATGTAATAAAAAAAATGCCCACTGAAATGCCAGTCCCATACAGGGGTCAAAGCAGTGGTCAAAAAATGATGAATAAGTGTCTTGAAACCTCCCTCTTGAAGGAATTCAAGTCATAGGAAGGTGGAAATACGGAAGCAGGCAGGGAGTTCCAGAGTTTACCAGAGAAAGGGATGAATGATTGAGAATACTAGTTAACTCTTGCGTTAGAGAAGTGGACAGAATAGAGGTGAGAGAAAGAAGAAAGTCTTGTGCAGCGAGGCCACGGAAGGAGGGGAGGCATGCAGTTAGCAAGATCAGAAGAGCAGTTAGCATGAAAATAGCGGTAGAAGACAGCTAGATATGCAACATTGCGGCGGTGAGAGAGAAGCTGAAGACAGTCAGTTAGAGGAGAGGAGTTGATGAGACGAAAAGCTTTTGATTCCACCCTGTCTAGAAAAGCAGTATGAGTGGAACCCCCCTCAGACATGTGAAGCATACTCCATACATGGACGGATAAGGCCCTTGTACAGAGTTAGCAGCTGGGGGGGTGAGAAAAACTGGCGGAGACGTCTCAGAACACCTAACTTCATAAAAGCTGTTTTAGCTAGAGATGAGATGTGAAGTTTCCAGTTCAGATTATAAGTAAAGGACAGACCGAGGATGTTCAATGTAGAAGAGGGGGACAGTTGAGTGTCATTGAAGAAGAGGGGATAGTTGTCTGGAAGGTTGTGTCGAGTTGATAGATGGAGGAATTGATTTTTTGAGGCATTGAACAATATCAAGTTTGTTCTGCCCCAATGAGAAATTTTAGAAAGATCAGAAGTCAGGCGTTCTGTGGCTTCCCTGCGTGATATGTTTACCTCCTGAAGGGTTGGACGTCTATGAAAAGACGTGGAAAAGTGCAGGGTGGTATCTTCAGCGTAGGAGTGGATAGGACAAGAAGTTTGGTTTAGAAGATCATTAATGAATAATAAGAAGAGAGTGGGTGACAGGACAGAACCCTGAGGAACACCACTGTTAATTGATTTAGGAGAAGAACAGTGACCGTCTACCACAGCAGCAATAGAACGGTCAAAAAGGAAACTTGAGATGAAGTAAACAGAGAGAAGGATAGAAACCGTAGGAGGGTAGTTTGGAAATCAAAGCTTTGTGCCAGACTCTATCAAAAGCTTTTGATAATTATGTCCAAGGCAACAGCAAAAGTTTCACCAAAATCTCTAAAAGAGGATGACCAAGACTCAGTAAGGAAAGCCAGAAGATCACCAGTAGAGCGGCCTTGACGGAACCCATACTGGCGATCAGATAGAAGGTTGTGGAGTGATAGATGTTTAAGAATCTTCCTGTTGAAGATAGATTCAAAAACTTTAGATAGGCAGGAAATTAAAGCAATAGGATGGTAGTTTGAGGGATTAGAACGGTCACCCTTTTTAGGAACAGGTTGAATGTAAGTAAACTTCCAGCAAGAAGGAAAGGTAGTGTTGACAGACAGAGCTGAAAGAATTTGAATAG
>NW_026973786.1:20000-27500 GCF_035594125.1 Scylla paramamosain | reverse complement strand
AAAAAATCACCGCCATTAACATACCATGCCTCTGACCGAGGGAGTGGGGTCGTGTGGCAACACCTAGTGGTTTTTTCATATTTTTTGTCTTATGGCTTTGTATTCATATTTTTGTTTTTTATACATTATTTTCTTGCCTCGCAGCCTAGGTTTCAAGGGGGCACCGGACCACTTCCAGAGAGACGGGGATAGCACGAACCGCACTCCTCCCACTGACGTCACGGCAATGGGGCCCCCGGACGTCGGCATGACGTTCCGGTAGCGGTACCCCCCGAGGTAGTTAAGGAGCACCCAGTACTGATGATGGGGACGGTAACCACACCATTCAGTGGAAGCCACTTCACCCCCCACACAGAGGTAGTTGGGTGCGGCAAGGGCTGGGCAGGAAGGTAGTCAAGAGATGGTGGGGCGGGGCCCTGGAAGCATCCATGCAGGAATCCCCATTCACCCCCCGCCACCAGCGACTTACCGCGTGCAAGCAGATGGTATTAGATTTGACCCCTCGTTGCGGTGAGGGAGCCTTTTCGAGCCTCTGTCATTGCACATCCTACCATCATGTCAATCATTATCACAAACCATCCTCACCCTCCCCATGCACATAACACCACAACATTTTTTATACTTCTCTTTTCTTTAGCAGGTTGGCCTTTTTGCAGGAAGAGTCACAGGACAAGAGCAGAAAGGACCGACACCGCTTTTTCACCCACCACATTACATCATACATTAAATATCCCTGCCATCACCAAATCACTCTACTACTATCCGTGGTTCGGAACCCACGTAAAACTGTAGGTCCCTCCGCTATACGGATGTACTTCTTCCTCTGTCCTTCTTTGAACCAATAAAAAGCAAAAAAAAAAAAAAACCCTTTCTACTCTGACTGTCCTTCACTCCTCTTTCACATCCTGATGGTGCAGGCTCTGGATAGTCTGGCCCCTAACTTGTGCGTGGTTTGGCCCGGGGTTTTGGGTGCGTGGGCGGCGTTCGTGGCTGTGGCTGTGTTGGGCTTGGCCTGCTCGGTTGGTGGCGGACTCTCCTGCTTTCCCCGATAAAGACCTTGTCCCCCTTGCCATCTTAGCATGAATATAACACGTAAAAAAAAAAAAAAAAAAAAAAAAAAAAAAAAAAAAAAAAAAAAAAAAAAAAAAACGATGTCCTTCCTCATTGAAATTGCGCCTGGGTTAAGCCCCAGTGACTATTTCTCCTACTACAATTCCCTTCTTATCACCCCCCTATTCTTCCCACTATCCCCACTTCCCCCTCCCCATCTTTTCTCTCTTTGTTATGTTATGTTATTTTGAGGCACATTCGTGAGCTTCCTGTTAGACCGTTCGGACGTCGTACTAGCAGCTCTCATCACCATGACTGGCCGCGGCAAGGGAGGCAAGGGTCTTGGAAAGGGAGGCGCCAAGCGTCACCGTAAGGTTCTGCGTGATAACATCCAGGGAATCACCAAGCCTGCTATCCGTCGTCTAGCTCGCCGAGGTGGCGTCAAGCGCATCTCTGGTCTCATCTACGAGGAGACTCGTGGGGTGCTCAAGGTGTTCCTTGAGAACGTTATCAGGGATGCTGTCACCTATACCGAGCACGCCAAGCGTAAGACCGTTACTGCCATGGACGTTGTCTACGCCCTCAAGCGTCAGGGCCGTACCCTGTACGGATTTGGTGGTTAAATCGCTCCATTATTGAGATGGTGCCAGCTATTCAGCTTGCATTATCATCATTGAATAACATCATCTCCCGGACCTTTTTAAGGTCCACAAACATGAAAAGAAAGAAGGACCATAGACTACTATTATTACTACTACTTTCTCATAACCATGTTCACTATCACTATCTGAGCTAAGAAAAGAAACCATTATTAATTATAACCATCTTTCTCACTTCATCAGGTCTTCTCCAAGTATTATTATTATTATCATTATTATTATTATTATTATTATTATTATTATTATCATTATTATTATTATTATTATTATTATTATTATTATCATTGACTTATTTCAATGATCATGCCCCTCATCGTTCTCAGTTTCTCATAAAACAAAATATACATTGAGATGAAAAAGACGCTCAACATATCACAATAGGCAACACATCTAATCAACTCTCCACTGTGACACACAGCAGGTACATTAGTAGAAATATAGTATACATATTTATTCTCGGTCACTTGCGTGCCTGACTAAATAATAATAATAATAATAACAAATAACTAACTCGAAAATAAATACACTACTTGCTTATTATTGATATACCAGTATAGTCTACACAACTCTCTAGATGTTTGAACGTGTGGCTCCGAAGAGGAGCCGGATTGATGGTGATATTGGCTGAAGGGGAGGGAGGCCCTTTATTTACTTCTTCTCAGTCTTCTTGGGAAGGAGCACGGCCTGAATGTTGGGCAGCACGCCACCCTGTGCAATGGTGACTCCGGAGAGGAGCTTGTTAAGTTCCTCGTCGTTGCGGATGGCCAGCTGCAGGTGACGTGGGATGATGCGAGTCTTCTTGTTGTCACGGGCGGCATTGCCGGCAAGCTCAAGGACTTCAGCAGCCAGGTACTCCATAACTGCCGCAAGGTACACGGGGGCACCAGCACCCACGCGCTCGGCGTAGTTGCCTTTCCTTAGAAGGCGATGAATCCTGCCGACCGGGAACTGGAGTCCAGCACGACTGGAACGGGACTTTGACTTTCCCTTCACCTTTCCTCCCTTGCCGCGTCCAGACATGATAATGGATGTTGTGGTAGTAGTAGTAGTAGTAGTAGTTGTTGTTGTTGGTGATAAATGAGGAGCGCGAGTACTCTAACCTCGTCGGTAGCTCTGCGAGCAAGTAGTGAATTTTGGGAAAAACGGCTATATATACGCGAGATCAGATCGGCCCAGAGCGCGTCTGGACCAATCAGGACGCTCGCTGAGGTGGCGACTCCTGATCCTGAGTAGGCACGCTAATATATATACCACTTTTCAACTGAGAAAACGCACACTCGTTCTCACAGCAGTACGGCGACACTATGCCTCCCAAAGCATCAGGAAAGGCTGCCAAGAAAGCTGGCAAGGCACAGAAGGCCATTGCCAAGGGCGACAAGAAGAAGAAGCGCAGGAGGAAGGAGAGCTACTCCATCTACATCTACAAGGTGCTCAAGCAAGTCCACCCAGACACTGGCGTGTCCTCCAAGGCCATGTCAATCATGAACTCGTTCGTGAATGACATTTTCGAGCGCATCGCTGCCGAGGCATCCCGCCTGGCACACTATAACAAGCGCTCCACCATCACCAGCCGGGAAATCCAGACCGCTGTCCGTCTTCTTCTGCCTGGTGAACTGGCAAAACACGCTGTTTCTGAAGGCACCAAGGCTGTTACCAAGTATACCTCCTCCAAGTAAACAGGCGGCCAGTATACTGCTGCCAGTATAAAATAATACCCGGCTCCATTGGAGCCACACTTGAAAAGGAAAAAAGATACGATATAGACAAATGCATTATTATTATAATTATTGTTATTATTATTAATATTATTATTATTATTATTTTTATTATTATTATTATTATTATTATTATTATTATTATTATTATTATCATTATTAATAATATTAATATTGTTGTTTTTATTATGATTATTATTATAATAATTATTGTATCATTATTATTATTATTATTATTATTATTATTATTATTATTATTATTATTATTATTATTATGCTTATTATTATCGTGATTATTATTCTGTGGAGATAAAGAAAAGATAAAAAAAAAATAGAGATAAAGAAAGATAAAAATTCTCCCAAGTGAAAGAGATATGGCCATGGAAGAGGGAATAATAATAATAATATAAAAAAAAAAAAAGGGGGGAAGGATATTGAGTTGAAAGTCGATACCTGATACTGAAAGATGGAAAATAAATATTTTCTTCCACAAAACCAAACAGATTGTCTATGAAAATTCTTTAATGAAAGAGATGTTTGGCCCTAAAAAGGGCCTAGATATTGCTGTTATGAAGATCATTCGTGGATGACTTCTTAGGCACGCTCGCCACGGATGCGACGAGCCAGTTGGATGTCCTTTGGCATGATAGTCACGCGCTTGGCATGGATGGCGCACAGGTTGGTATCCTCAAACAGACCCACGAGGTAAGCCTCGGAAGCTTCCTGGAGAGCCATGACAGCAGAGGACTGGAAGCGGAGGTCAGTCTTGAAATCCTGAGCAATTTCACGCACCAGGCGCTGGAAAGGCAGTTTCCTGATAAGCAGCTCAGTGCTCTTCTGATAACGGCGGATCTCACGGAGAGCAACGGTTCCAGGCCTGTAACGGTGGGGTTTCTTGACACCTCCAGTGGCTGGAGCAGACTTGCGAGCTGCCTTTGTAGCAAGCTGCTTGCGGGGCGCCTTGCCACCAGTGGACTTGCGAGCCGTTTGCTTGGTACGTGCCATAGTTGTGGTAACAACAACTCACAACGAACACTCAGCTGAGTCTGCCCGCGCTTCCCACAAAATCCCTTTATATATGAATCGGGTGGGCCCGACGACTCCAACCCTGCCTTGTGATTGGTCAGAAACGTCCAGTGAGGCTCATCGCCCACGCAGTCACCGCATGAAAGATGTGATCATTATTGTTAGTCTAATTCATTTTGTTCTTATTCTTATTCTTATTCTTATTCTTTCTTCCCTCATTCATAACAAATCTTGGAAAATATACAGCAGAACTGACATGTCATTTAAAATTCTAAGACAATTAGCAAGAAAGTTGTGATATTCTTATTTTTTTCATTCTTTTTATTCTATTTTTTTCTTATTCTTGTCATAATTAATATTGTTATCTTTATTATTTTCATTTTTTTTTATTATTCTTCCTTATCTTATTCTTATTTATCCTACTTTTAGAGAGATGAGGCTTGTGCGGTCACCCATCCAAGTTCTGCCCGGACCCCCTGCTTAACCTTGCTGATCCCGCCGTCAGCTGATTGGTCAAGAGCGGAGAACAAGGTGTTGGGAGGGCTTATTTCTCTATTTCTTATTCTTTCCTGTATTGTTGTTGCATTGTTGTGCTGAAAATGTTGGAAAATATGCACTAAAATTAACCCTTCATTCATAATTCTACGACAATTAGCAAGAGAGATATATTATTACTTTTTTCCCTTATTTTTGTTCTTTTTATTCTTAATCTTCTTTTTTTTATTATAGTTGTTATTGTTATTTTATTATTTTCGTTTTTCGTTCATTCTCCTCATTCTTATTGCTATTTTTTTCTATTCTCAGAGAGATGAGGCTTTTGTGGTCACCCATCCAAGTTCTTCCCGGACCCCCTGCTTAACTGCGCTGATCCCGCCGTTAGCTAATTGGCCAAGACCGGAGAACTAGGTGTTGGGAGGCCTTCTTTCTATTATTCTTATTCTTTCTTCCCCCATTCATATCGTTGTATTGGAAATGTTGGAAAATATACAAAAGAATTCACCCTTCTATGACAATTAGGAAGAAAGACATGGGATGCTTTCTTTCTTTTTTTTTATATTCCTTTATTGTAATTTTTCTTATTCTTGTTATAATAATTCTTACTGTTATCTTTATTACTTAAAATTTTCGTTCATTCTCCCTATTCTTATTCTTATTTTTTTTATTTATTTATTTTTTTTCAGACAGATGAGGCTTGTGTAGTCACCCATCCAAGTATTGCCCGAAACCCCTGCGTAATCTCGACGATTTCATTTGACAATACCTATTTACTTATTTATTTATTATTATATTTATTAAAAAAAAAAAAGAAGAAAAGAAGATGAAGAATAAGGTATGTAATCGAAATACTCTCTCTATACTGTAGCAATAGTTTAGCTGGATGTACTTGTATTGTGTCAAAAATACTTGCAATATCTGCAATTGTAACCTGCAGTGTCGGCATAATGCATAATTAAGCAATGAAAAGAAAAATTAATAAAAGAATAAATGAAAAAAAGAAAGAAAAAAAGATACAATTAACAATTAAATATATTAGCTACCCCTCTACGTTTCTTTATCACTGCAGAAAAATGGAAACATTTTAACGTAGACTTGTCAAAATTCAACTGAAATTAAGGGTTAAATAAGGATTGTCACCCCTTCCCCAGAGGATATTCATTGTCTTTTAATATATATATATATATATATATATATATATATATATATATATATATATATATATATATATATATATATATATATATATATATATATATATATATATATATATATATATTCTTTTTATTTAAAGTCTTATTTAGAGAGAGAGAGAGAGAGAGAGAGAGGTAACGTCCTTGAGGATAGCAGCTCGTCTACGCTCCGCTCAGTGATCAGCGTTAGAATGTAATTCCTCATTTCTTTAAAAAAAAAAAAAAAAAAAAAAAAACAGAAACTTTATTTAGGGGGCTTGCTGGAAACAAACTACAATGGAGGAAAGAACAATATGTCTGCTATATGACCCACCCAGTTAAATTTTCAAGAAGCAAACGCAAGTTGGAAAATACGAGGAAGATAAATTTTCATTTATATACGTTTTATGGTAATTTCTGCCACGCCTTCCTCTATTCATCAAACGTCACTGACACTTATTCCCTTTATTTTTTACTTTACAGAATCTTTTGTAGGGCAAGACTCTAGAGGATATGTGCTTTCATAAATTCTATAATGCTTTGCTTATCATAGAGACATAAAAAAAAAAATAATAATAATAAAAATAAATAAATTAATTAATTTAAAAAATCAAAATAAATAGATATATAAATTAATTAATCAATCAAATAAATTTCTATGCTTCACCTTTATAGCATTCGTATGAATGTCAAAACAAAACAAAAAATATAAATATAAATAATAATATGAAAAAAAAAAATTACTAAATATATGAAAAATAGCATTACTACTACTACTACTACTACTACTACTACTGCTACTACTACTACTATTTTTTTTTTTTTTTTATGTAGGAAGGACACTGGCCAAGGGCAACAAAAATGTAATAAAAAAAATGCCCACTGAAATGCCAGTCCCATACAGGGGTCAAAGCAGTGGTCAAAAAATGATGAATAAGTGTCTTGAAACCTCCCTCTTGAAGGAATTCAAGTCATAGGAAGGTGGAAATACGGAAGCAGGCAGGGAGTTCCAGAGTTTACCAGAGAAAGGGATGAATGATTGAGAATACTAGTTAACTCTTGCGTTAGAGAAGTGGACAGAATAGAGGTGAGAGAAAGAAGAAAGTCTTGTGCAGCGAGGCCACGGAAGGAGGGGAGGCATGCAGTTAGCAAGATCAGAAGAGCAGTTAGCATGAAAATAGCGGTAGAAGACAGCTAGATATGCAACATTGCGGCGGTGAGAGAGAAGCTGAAGACAGTCAGTTAGAGGAGAGGAGTTGATGAGACGAAAAGCTTTTGATTCCACCCTGTCTAGAAAAGCAGTATGAGTGGAACCCCCCTCAGACATGTGAAGCATACTCCATACATGGACGGATAAGGCCCTTGTACAGAGTTAGCAGCTGG
>NW_026973786.1:0-15000 GCF_035594125.1 Scylla paramamosain | reverse complement strand
CCGGCAGTCACTTCGAGGAGCCGCGGTCTTCCCTACGTTCCCTGTGGAGAGAGCCTCACCTAAGGGATATCGCTGGAAGATCGCAGTAACTCATTGGTATAAGTGACTTTTGCCAACTGTTCCTCCTTCTCCACCTTTCTTTTCTTCGTACCGGCGACAGAGTCAGGATCGGGCCTTAGGCAAGCCCGCTCCGCGCTCTTTAGCCACCGGGGCCTCTAGTGTTGGCTAGAGCAGCCCAGAGACACCTCGGTAGCGTACAAGCCCTACCTCAGGGCTAGATATTCAGGGTTTCTTCCCTCCAGCTAGGATCCCCCTCGGGATATAGGTTCTAGGGCGATAGGAAACAACAACAGGTTGTTTATAGGCCACTCGTGGTTGTAGCACCCAAAAGGCTGTAGCGCCACAAGGCTGTAGCGCCACTTACTTTTAAAAACACTTTTTCACCACAGATTCTTCCACAAGGCTGCAGTATCATAGGGCCCGGCCCTATGATAAGATGGCCGCTCCACGCCCCCCTGATCGGACTATAAGGTACCGGATAAAGACTGCAAGCATTCCTGCCGACATCAGCAATTCGTTCTTTACCAGAACACAGGTACCCCATACAAAATGTTTCCGATCTGGCCCGTATATCATCGTTGGCTTAGCTAGCGAGGCGGACCGTGAAAAACACACCACAGAACAGGCAACCGAAAATTTAAAACTTCTAGGCTTCGAGCTCGTAGAGTCTCCGGAGCAAATCGCCGCTCGAACAATCCTTGCCCGTCGAGTCGACGATTATATACTGAAAAAAACCAGCGAGGATCTCCGAGAGGAGATCGAAGAAAAAAACGGAATCCAGATCGACGACATAAAACTCATACAAAAAGTACACATGATCAAACTAAAGCTACGATCGAGACAGCAGGCAGAACAGGCGCAGAAGAAAGGAATCAAACTCTTTTCCCAAATAATACCCTCTTACAACGTCAGCATTGAGGAATACCGTCCGGTAAATCAATGTTATAAGTGTTATAAATTCAGTCATAGAACAAACCAATGTAAGGAGAAAGAACAAGTGTGCTCTAAGTGTGCAGCTAAGGGCCACGATTATAGAAACTGCCAATCAACCACATTAAAATGCGCTAACTGTGACGGCGAACACGTTGCTGTCTCGTTCAAATGCCCAGTTAAACGCACCCAGCAGCAACAACAAAACTCCATAACAGCAACACCAACAACCTCTTCACAGCCAAACAACTCCTACGCTCAAGCAGCCACACCTGCCACCCCAACACACATGAACACAATTTCTAACACAAACATGGAAAAACTGCTACTAGCCGAAATTATAATCAAATATTCCATACAAACCTCCTTCGGTGACCTGAGAAAACAAGCAGAAACCATGAACTCACTGCTGGAGTACAATGGTTGTCCAACAATAAAACTCCCACCAAATTTCACACAAACAAATCAACAACACTACCAACAAAAGCTTGTGGAACAAACAGAAGCCCCTACACAAACAAACCAACAACACCACCTTGCTGAACAAACAGAAGCTCCTACAGTCCCTAATCAGGAACCAAACTCCTCCTCCACCGAACAATCCAGCCTCCTTCCAACCGGGAACCTAGCTACCGGTGAGGACACAGTTTCTGGGAAAACGCAACCCAACAGCCCCACTCCTACCACTACCTCCACCACAAAAACGAACGAAAACACACCAACACAAGCCAGTAACACCGCACATAAAAGACACATTCCGGGTACACAACCCACCTCCCCTAGACCCACACGAACCACATCGAGAGTTAAGAAAACATGATTACGATCATGCAACTAAATTGTCGCGGCTACTGGAATAACCGGCACCTTATTTCAGAAGCTATTCGATCAACCGACCCAGACATCGTCCTCCTGAACCACACAGGTTCACCAACAAAACCAATTAAGCTATATGGATATAACACACGTTACACTACAGGTACACGTCATGATGGCGTAGCTGTCATGGTCAAATGCACCATCAAACACATCCACATAACCGACTGGCCTTCAGCACACTTCCTGGCCACCAGGATCGAAACACAACACGGGATATTTCTTATTGCCACCACATACAGCAGACCGGATACAGGGCTCCCTCTCACCAGTCTCAACAATCTCTTCAATCACACAAACATACCAGCCTATATACTGGCAGACCTCAATGCCAGTCACACAGCATTTAGACACACCAAGAACAACCAACATGGACACCAACTTCTACAACTTACACAACTGAAACGCCTCCGTTTCCTTGGCCCTGACTTTCCTACCTGCTATACCCACAATGGGAATGGCAGGCCGGATCTCATCCTCTCCAACCGGCAATCCCTACCTTTCCATCACCACATCTCCTACGGACCCATCTGTGGTTCAGACCACGTCCCCCTAATTCTAAAAATATCCTCAAACCCCATATCTATCCCATCCCCACCTGTCCCCGACTACCGCTCCGCCGACTGGGAGGGATTCAGGAAAACTCTTTCAGACCTACACCAACCACCACAGCTCGAAGGCCAACCCTATACAATAATAGACAGTGCCCTAGAGACACTACATAGTGACATCCTGACATCAGCCAACAGACACACACCAAAGAAACAACACAAAATTCACATAGACTTCAGACCCTCCATAAAAACACAACGACTACTAGTGTGCTACAGAACACGCTTTTTACAAAACATGCACAACCACATACCCATCTACAGAGACCTCTGCACCCTTCGCACACACATACTAAATAGCCTACAGGATGACCACAGCGCTCACTGGAGGAACCTAGTCTCCCTTATGGACGGAGCTCGCTGCAAAAATCCTACTCAGTTCTGGCACATGGTGCACAAGCTGAAGGGATGCCACCGGGAAAGATTCGAGTACCTCCTAGTGAACGGTGATCGAGTCACCAACCCAGACCAGGTCACCAACACCTTCCAGACACACTGGTGCAACACCTTCCAACCACACCCTTTCCCTCCCCATGAGCCCAGTATTGCCCACATACACCACATCACCGATCTTGTGCGCCGAAACATAGCAAACACGCTACCACATAACATTATACACTTAACACACCTAGATCCCCAACACCCTCTCACCACACCCATTGAGGAGGAGGATGTCACCAGGTTGCTCAGACATACTCCGCGGCGAGCCCCCGGCCCCTCAGGAGTCACATGGCCGATGGTGCGGAGCCTTCCTCCAGAAATCATATCCAGCCTGACAAAAATTTTCAATGCTTGCCTCGCCTCTGGATACTTCCCAAAGGCTTTCAAAATTTCAAACATCACCCTTATTGCCAAGCCCGGAAAAAACTCTCACTTACCAGAAAACTATCGCCCCATAAGCCTCCTTGAAATTCTTGGAAAAACTTTTGAACGTCTAATCAACTTAAGATTGAGAGCGTTCCTCGAATGTAACGGATTGCTGGCACCACAGCAGTTCGGTTTCCGGAGGAACGCCTCAACTGAGGACGCCCTTAACAGCATAGTAGCCTACCTAAATTTCAACAAGCCATATTACAAGACAGCACTCGTGACAAAAGATGTCAAGAAAGCTTTTGACACCGTTTGGCACACCGGTTTGAAATACAAAATTTGTAATAACTTCAATCTCCCTTTTCTAACACAACGCATCTTGTGTAGTTTTCTGGATGAGAGACAGACAAGAATCCGCCACCAGGGCAACTTTTCGCCATTTTTCACCCCTCAGGCTGGAGTCCCACAAGGCTCCGTACTCTCCCCCACCCTTTTTAACATGTACACAGCTGACCTACCCCTCCCAGCCCACAATGACTCACTAACTATTCAATACGCGGACGATGTAACGCAATTGGCCCGTGCCAGGTCGTTAGATCTCCTAACCGACAAAATTCAATGGGAACTGATGGCGACTAGCCTGTGGGAGATGAAATGGCGAATTCTCTCCCATCCCGAAAAATCAAAAGTCACTTATTTCAACATTAAAAGAAGTCAGCCCCGCCAAATCTCACTAAACAGAATTACTCCAATCCCCACCCCAATCCCCATCAGTAACAACAACAAAGTGCTTGGCCTCACCATAGATAAGCACCTCAACTTCAATATACATATAAAACAAAAAGCAACCATAGCCGCCAAGGCCCTGAGCAACCTGGAAAGATTTCGCGACAGCAGCACAAAAACAAAACTTCACCTCTACAAAGCTTTCATTCTCCCTCTCTTAACCTACTGCCCTCTTGCCCTCTCTCTCTCTGCTCCCTCCAACCTCTCTAAACTTCAAAAAGTTCAAAACCGAGCAATTCGTTTCGCTCTTGGGACGAAATGGTTCGACTTCCAAACCTCTCTCTCCATTCACCAGGAGTCCAACATCCCCCCCCTTAACATAACACTCCACAATAGAATCGAAAAACAACTAAGCTCCTTCTCCGACAGACACACAATCACATACAATTTCATTACCAACCTCCCCCCACCTTTCCGTCACCTGCCGCACTGCAATCTCCTTGATCCTCCCACTGTGCCTCCTGAACCTGTTTTCTAATAATGGACTCCTCCTTTCTTCCCTTCACTATCTCCTTTCTCTGTACCACTCATGGTGTCTGAGTGGCATCATCGTCGTTCTCTCGTTCACGTGGGCGGTCCCGCGTGCCAACACCTAGTGGTTTTTTCATATTTTTTGTCTTATGGTTTTGTATTCATATTTTTGTTTTTGTGCATTATTTTTCTGTCTCGCAGCCTAGGTTTTAAGGTGGCACCGGACCGCTCTTGGGAAAGGGACGCGACAAAAAATCACCGCCATTAACATACCATGCCTCTGACCGAGGGAGTGGGGTCGTGTGGCAACACCTAGTGGTTTTTTCATATTTTTTGTCTTATGGCTTTGTATTCATATTTTTGTTTTTTATACATTATTTTCTTGCCTCGCAGCCTAGGTTTCAAGGGGGCACCGGACCACTTCCAGAGAGACGGGGATAGCACGAACCGCACTCCTCCCACTGACGTCACGGCAATGGGGCCCCCGGACGTCGGCATGACGTTCCGGTAGCGGTACCCCCCGAGGTAGTTAAGGAGCGGCCAGTACTGATGATGGGGACGGTAACCACACCATTCAGTGGAAGCCACTTCACCCCCCACACAGAGGTAGTTGGGTGCGGCAAGGGCTGGGCAGGAAGGTAGTCAAGAGATGGTGGGGCGGGGCCCTGGAAGCATCCATGCAGGAATCCCCATTCACCCCCCGCCACCAGCGACTTACCGCGTGCAAGCAGATGGTATTAGATTTGACCCCTCGTTGCGGTGAGGGAGCCTTTTCGAGCCTCTGTCATTGCACATCCTACCATCATGTCAATCATTATCACAAACCATCCTCACCCTCCCCATGCACATAACACCACAACATTTTTTATACTTCTCTTTTCTTTAGCAGGTTGGCCTTTTTGCAGGAAGAGTCACAGGACAAGAGCAGAAAGGACCGACACCGCTTTTTCACCCACCACATTACATCATACATTAAATATCCCTGCCATCACCAAATCACTCTACTACTATCCGTGGTTCGGAACCCACGTAAAACTGTAGGTCCCTCCGCTATACGGATGTACTTCTTCCTCTGTCCTTCTTTGAACCAATAAAAAGCAAAAAAAAAAAAACCCTTTCTACTCTGACTGTCCTTCACTCCTCTTTCACATCCTGATGGTGCAGGCTCTGGATAGTCTGGCCCCTAACTTGTGCGTGGTTTGGCCCGGGGTTTTGGGTGCGTGGGCGGCGTTCGTGGCTGTGGCTGTGTTGGGCTTGGCCTGCTCGGTTGGTGGCGGACTCTCCTGCTTTCCCCGATAAAGACCTTGTCCCCCTTGCCATCTTAGCATGAATATAACACGTAAAAAAAAAAAAAAAAAAAAAAAAAAAAAAAAAAAAAAAAAAAAAAAAAAAAAAAAAGATGTCCTTCCTCATTGAAATTGCGCCTGGGTTAAGCCCCAGTGACTATTTCTCCTACTACAATTCCCTTCTTATCACCCCCCTATTCTTCCCACTATCCCCACTTCCCCCTCCCCATCTTTTCTCTCTTTGTTATGTTATGTTATGTTATTTTGAGGCACATTCGTGAGCTTCCTGTTAGACCGTTCGGACGTCGTACTAGCAGCTCTCATCACCATGACTGGCCGCGGCAAGGGAGGCAAGGGTCTTGGAAAGGGAGGCGCCAAGCGTCACCGTAAGGTTCTGCGTGATAACATCCAGGGAATCACCAAGCCTGCTATCCGTCGTCTAGCTCGCCGAGGTGGCGTCAAGCGCATCTCTGGTCTCATCTACGAGGAGACTCGTGGGGTGCTCAAGGTGTTCCTTGAGAACGTTATCAGGGATGCTGTCACCTATACCGAGCACGCCAAGCGTAAGACCGTTACTGCCATGGACGTTGTCTACGCCCTCAAGCGTCAGGGCCGTACCCTGTACGGATTTGGTGGTTAAATCGCTCCATTATTGAGATGGTGCCAGCTATTCAGCTTGCATTATCATCATTGAATAACATCATCTCCCGGACCTTTTTAAGGTCCACAAACATGAAAAGAAAGAAGGACCATAGACTACTATTATTACTACTACTTTCTCATAACCATGTTCACTATCACTATCTGAGCTAAGAAAAGAAACCATTATTAATTATAACCATCTTTCTCACTTCATCAGGTCTTCTCCAAGTATTATTATTATTATCATTATTATTATTATTATTATTATTATTATTATTATCATTATTATTATTATTATTATTATTATTATTATTATTATTATTATTATTATTATTATCATTGACTTATTTCAATGATCACGCCCCTCATCGTTCTCAGTTTCTCATAAAACAAAATATACATTGAGATGAAAAAGACGCTCAACATATCACAATAGGCAACACATCTAATCAACTCTCCACTGTGACACACAGCAGGTACATTAGTAGAAATATAGTATACATATTTATTCTCGGTCACTTGCGTGCCTGACTAAATAATAATAATAATAATAACAAATAACTAACTCGAAAATAAATACACTACTTGCTTATTATTGATATACCAGTATAGTCTACACAACTCTCTAGATGTTTGAACGTGTGGCTCCGAAGAGGAGCCGGATTGATGGTGATATTGGCTGAAGGGGAGGGAGGCCCTTTATTTACTTCTTCTCAGTCTTCTTGGGAAGGAGCACGGCCTGAATGTTGGGCAGCACGCCACCCTGTGCAATGGTGACTCCGGAGAGGAGCTTGTTAAGTTCCTCGTCGTTGCGGATGGCCAGCTGCAGGTGACGTGGGATGATGCGAGTCTTCTTGTTGTCACGGGCGGCATTGCCGGCAAGCTCAAGGACTTCAGCAGCCAGGTACTCCATAACTGCCGCAAGGTACACGGGGGCACCAGCACCCACGCGCTCGGCGTAGTTGCCTTTCCTTAGAAGGCGATGAATCCTGCCGACCGGGAACTGGAGTCCAGCACGACTGGAACGGGACTTTGACTTTCCCTTCACCTTTCCTCCCTTGCCGCGTCCAGACATGATAATGGATGTTGTGGTAGTAGTAGTAGTAGTAGTAGTTGTTGTTGTTGGTGATAAATGAGGAGCGCGAGTACTCTAACCTCGTCGGTAGCTCTGCGAGCAAGTAGTGAATTTTGGGAAAAACGGCTATATATACGCGAGATCAGATCGGCCCAGAGCGCGTCTGGACCAATCAGGACGCTCGCTGAGGTGGCGACTCCTGATCCTGAGTAGGCACGCTAATATATATACCACTTTTCAACTGAGAAAACGCACACTCGTTCTCACAGCAGTACGGCGACACTATGCCTCCCAAAGCATCAGGAAAGGCTGCCAAGAAAGCTGGCAAGGCACAGAAGGCCATTGCCAAGGGCGACAAGAAGAAGAAGCGCAGGAGGAAGGAGAGCTACTCCATCTACATCTACAAGGTGCTCAAGCAAGTCCACCCAGACACTGGCGTGTCCTCCAAGGCCATGTCAATCATGAACTCGTTCGTGAATGACATTTTCGAGCGCATCGCTGCCGAGGCATCCCGCCTGGCACACTATAACAAGCGCTCCACCATCACCAGCCGGGAAATCCAGACCGCTGTCCGTCTTCTTCTGCCTGGTGAACTGGCAAAACACGCTGTTTCTGAAGGCACCAAGGCTGTTACCAAGTATACCTCCTCCAAGTAAACAGGCGGCCAGTATACTGCTGCCAGTATAAAATAATACCCGGCTCCATTGGAGCCACACTTGAAAAGGAAAAAAGATACGATATAGACAAATGCATTATTATTATAATTATTGTTATTATTATTAATATTATTATTATTATTATTTTTATTATTATTATTATTATTATTATTATTATTATTATTATTATTATCATTATTAATAATATTAATATTGTTGTTTTTATTATGATTATTATTATAATAATTATTGTATCATTATTATTATTATTATTATTATTATTATTATTATTATTATTATTATTATTATTATTATGCTTATTATTATCGTGATTATTATTCTGTGGAGATAAAGAAAAGATAAAAAAAAAATAGAGATAAAGAAAGATAAAAATTCTCCCAAGTGAAAGAGATATGGCCATGGAAGAGGGAATAATAATAATAATATAAAAAAAAAAAAAGGGGGGAAGGATATTGAGTTGAAAGTCGATACCTGATACTGAAAGATGGAAAATAAATATTTTCTTCCACAAAACCAAACAGATTGTCTATGAAAATTCTTTAATGAAAGAGATGTTTGGCCCTAAAAAGGGCCTAGATATTGCTGTTATGAAGATCATTCGTGGATGACTTCTTAGGCACGCTCGCCACGGATGCGACGAGCCAGTTGGATGTCCTTTGGCATGATAGTCACGCGCTTGGCATGGATGGCGCACAGGTTGGTATCCTCAAACAGACCCACGAGGTAAGCCTCGGAAGCTTCCTGGAGAGCCATGACAGCAGAGGACTGGAAGCGGAGGTCAGTCTTGAAATCCTGAGCAATTTCACGCACCAGGCGCTGGAAAGGCAGTTTCCTGATAAGCAGCTCAGTGCTCTTCTGATAACGGCGGATCTCACGGAGAGCAACGGTTCCAGGCCTGTAACGGTGGGGTTTCTTGACACCTCCAGTGGCTGGAGCAGACTTGCGAGCTGCCTTTGTAGCAAGCTGCTTGCGGGGCGCCTTGCCACCAGTGGACTTGCGAGCCGTTTGCTTGGTACGTGCCATAGTTGTGGTAACAACAACTCACAACGAACACTCAGCTGAGTCTGCCCGCGCTTCCCACAAAATCCCTTTATATATGAATCGGGTGGGCCCGACGACTCCAACCCTGCCTTGTGATTGGTCAGAAACGTCCAGTGAGGCTCATCGCCCACGCAGTCACCGCATGAAAGATGTGATCATTATTGTTAGTCTAATTCATTTTGTTCTTATTCTTATTCTTATTCTTATTCTTTCTTCCCTCATTCATAACAAATCTTGGAAAATATACAGCAGAACTGACATGTCATTTAAAATTCTAAGACAATTAGCAAGAAAGTTGTGATATTCTTATTTTTTTCATTCTTTTTATTCTATTTTTTTCTTATTCTTGTCATAATTAATATTGTTATCTTTATTATTTTCATTTTTTTTTATTATTCTTCCTTATCTTATTCTTATTTATCCTACTTTTAGAGAGATGAGGCTTGTGCGGTCACCCATCCAAGTTCTGCCCGGACCCCCTGCTTAACCTTGCTGATCCCGCCGTCAGCTGATTGGTCAAGAGCGGAGAACAAGGTGTTGGGAGGGCTTATTTCTCTTATTCTTATTCTTTCCTGTATTGTTGTTGCATTGTTGTGCTGAAAATGTTGGAAAATATGCACTAAAATTAACCCTTCATTCATAATTCTACGACAATTAGCAAGAGAGATATATTATTACTTTTTTCCCTTATTTTTGTTCTTTTTATTCTTAATCTTCTTTTTTTTATTATAGTTGTTATTGTTATTTTATTATTTTCGTTTTTCGTTCATTCTCCTCATTCTTATTGCTATTTTTTTCTATTCTCAGAGAGATGAGGCTTTTGTGGTCACCCATCCAAGTTCTTCCCGGACCCCCTGCTTAACTGCGCTGATCCCGCCGTTAGCTAATTGGCCAAGACCGGAGAACTAGGTGTTGGGAGGCCTTCTTTCTATTATTCTTATTCTTTCTTCCCCCATTCATATCGTTGTATTGGAAATGTTGGAAAATATACAAAAGAATTCACCCTTCTATGACAATTAGGAAGAAAGACATGGGATGCTTTCTTTCTTTTTTTTTATATTCCTTTATTGTAATTTTTCTTATTCTTGTTATAATAATTCTTACTGTTATCTTTATTACTTAAAATTTTCGTTCATTCTCCCTATTCTTATTCTTATTTTTTTTATTTATTTATTTTTTTTCAGACAGATGAGGCTTGTGTAGTCACCCATCCAAGTATTGCCCGAAACCCCTGCGTAATCTCGACGATTTCATTTGACAATACCTATTTACTTATTTATTTATTATTATATTTATTAAAAAAAAAAAGAAGAAAAGAAGATGAAGAATAAGGTATGTAATCGAAATACTCTCTCTATACTGTAGCAATAGTTTAGCTGGATGTACTTGTATTGTGTCAAAAATACTTGCAATATCTGCAATTGTAACCTGCAGTGTCGGCATAATGCATAATTAAGCAATGAAAAGAAAAATTAATAAAAGAATAAATGAAAAAAAGAAAGAAAAAAAGATACAATTAACAATTAAATATATTAGCTACCCCTCTACGTTTCTTTATCACTGCAGAAAAATGGAAACATTTTAACGTAGACTTGTCAAAATTCAACTGAAATTAAGGGTTAAATAAGGATTGTCACCCCTTCCCCAGAGGATATTCATTGTCTTTTAATATATATATATATATATATATATATATATATATATATATATATATATATATATATATATATATATATATATATATATATATATATATATATATATATATATATTCTTTTTATTTAAAGTCTTATTTAGAGAGAGAGAGAGAGAGAGAGAGAGAGGTAACGTCCTTGAGGATAGCAGCTCGTCTACGCTCCGCTCAGTGATCAGCGTTAGAATGTAATTCCTCATTTCTTTAAAAAAAAAAAAAAAAAAAAAAAAACAGAAACTTTATTTAGGGGGCTTGCTGGAAACAAACTACAATGGAGGAAAGAACAATATGTCTGCTATATGACCCACCCAGTTAAATTTTCAAGAAGCAAACGCAAGTTGGAAAATACGAGGAAGATAAATTTTCATTTATATACGTTTTATGGTAATTTCTGCCACGCCTTCCTCTATTCATCAAACGTCACTGACACTTATTCCCTTTATTTTTTACTTTACAGAATCTTTTGTAGGGCAAGACTCTAGAGGATATGTGCTTTCATAAATTCTATAATGCTTTGCTTATCATAGAGACATAAAAAAAAAAATAATAATAATAAAAATAAATAAATTAATTAATTTAAAAAATCAAAATAAATAGATATATAAATTAATTAATCAATCAAATAAATTTCTATGCTTCACCTTTATAGCATTCGTATGAATGTCAAAACAAAACAAAAAATATAAATATAAATAATAATATGAAAAAAAAAAATTACTAAATATATGAAAAATAGCATTACTACTACTACTACTACTACTACTACTACTGCTACTACTACTACTATTTTTTTTTTTTTTTTATGTAGGAAGGACACTGGCCAAGGGCAACAAAAATGTAATAAAAAAAATGCCCACTGAAATGCCAGTCCCATACAGGGGTCAAAGCAGTGGTCAAAAAATGATGAATAAGTGTCTTGAAACCTCCCTCTTGAAGGAATTCAAGTCATAGGAAGGTGGAAATACGGAAGCAGGCAGGGAGTTCCAGAGTTTACCAGAGAAAGGGATGAATGATTGAGAATACTAGTTAACTCTTGCGTTAGAGAAGTGGACAGAATAGAGGTGAGAGAAAGAAGAAAGTCTTGTGCAGCGAGGCCACGGAAGGAGGGGAGGCATGCAGTTAGCAAGATCAGAAGAGCAGTTAGCATGAAAATAGCGGTAGAAGACAGCTAGATATGCAACATTGCGGCGGTGAGAGAGAAGCTGAAGACAGTCAGTTAGAGGAGAGGAGTTGATGAGACGAAAAGCTTTTGATTCCACCCTGTCTAGAAAAGCAGTATGAGTGGAACCCCCCTCAGACATGTGAAGCATACTCCATACATGGACGGATAAGGCCCTTGTACAGAGTTAGCAGCTGGGGGGGTGAGAAAAACTGGCGGAGACGTCTCAGAACACCTAACTTCATAAAAGCTGTTTTAGCTAGAGATGAGATGTGAAGTTTCCAGTTCAGATTATAAGTAAAGGACAGACCGAGGATGTTCAATGTAGAAGAGGGGGACAGTTGAGTGTCATTGAAGAAGAGGGGATAGTTGTCTGGAAGGTTGTGTCGAGTTGATAGATGGAGGAATTGATTTTTTGAGGCATTGAACAATATCAAGTTTGTTCTGCCCCAATGAGAAATTTTAGAAAGATCAGAAGTCAGGCGTTCTGTGGCTTCCCTGCGTGATATGTTTACCTCCTGAAGGGTTGGACGTCTATGAAAAGACGTGGAAAAGTGCAGGGTGGTATCTTCAGCGTAGGAGTGGATAGGACAAGAAGTTTGGTTTAGAAGATCATTAATGAATAATAAGAAGAGAGTGGGTGACAGGACAGAACCCTGAGGAACACCACTGTTAATTGATTTAGGAGAAGAACAGTGACCGTCTACCACAGCAGCAATAGAACGGTCAAAAAGGAAACTTGAGATGAAGTAAACAGAGAGAAGGATAGAAACCGTAGGAGGGTAGTTTGGAAATCAAAGCTTTGTGCCAGACTCTATCAAAAGCTTTTGATAATTATGTCCAAGGCAACAGCAAAAGTTTCACCAAAATCTCTAAAAGAGGATGACCAAGACTCAGTAAGGAAAGCCAGAAGATCACCAGTAGAGCGGCCTTGACGGAACCCATACTGGCGATCAGATAGAAGGTTGTGGAGTGATAGATGTTTAAGAATCTTCCTGTTGAAGATAGATTCAAAAACTTTAGATAGGCAGGAAATTAAAGCAATAGGATGGTAGTTTGAGGGATTAGAACGGTCACCCTTTTTAGGAACAGGTTGAATGTAAGTAAACTTCCAGCAAGAAGGAAAGGTAGTGTTGACAGACAGAGCTGAAAGAATTTGAATAGGCAAGGTGCAAGCATGGAGGCATTGTTTCGGAGAACAATAGGAGGGACCCCATCCGGTCCATAAGCCTTCCGAGGGTTTAGGCCAGCGAGGGCATGGAAAACATCATTGCGAAGAATTTTAATAGGTGGCATGAAGTTGTCAGAGGGTGGAGGAGAGGGAGGAACAAGCCCAGAATCGTCCAATGTAGAATTTTTAGCAAAGGTTTGAGCAAAGATTTCAGCTTTAGAAATAGATGCGATAGCAGTGGTGCCATCTGGTTGAAATAGAGTAGGGAAAGAAGAAGCAGCAAAGTTATTGGAGATACTTTTTGGCTAGATGCCAGAAATCACGAAGGGAGTTAGAGAGAGAGAGAGAGAGAGAGAGAGAGAGAGAGAGAGAGAGAGAGAGAGAGAGAGAGAGAGAGAGAGAGAGAGAATGTGTGTGTGTGTATATGTGTCGGTTGGGTTGTGAAGGATGGGAAAAACCAGCAAGCCTCGGCTCCACTGACTGATCGATACTTGAATGTAATTCAAGTAAGGCGAAGTTAGGTTAGATTAGGTCAGGTCAGGTTAAGTTAGGTTAGGTTAGGTTAATTTAGGTTAGGTTGTTAGTGTTAGTTTAGGGTAGTTTAGGTGATGTTACGTTAGGTTAGGTTAGGTTAGGTTAAGTTAGGTTATGTTAGGTTAGGTTAGGCCAGCTTTGCTTAATTTAGGTTAGGTTAATTTAGGATATTATAGGTTAGGTTCATTTAGGTGAAGTTTGGTTACATTAGGTTAGGTAATGTTAATTTAAGTTAGATTAGGTTAGTCAGGTTAGGTGAAGTTAAGTTAGGTTAGGTTAGGAACAACAATAAAAAGAAAGAGAGGAAGAAAAACAACAACAGCAACAACAACAACAACAACAACAACAACAGCAACAACAAAGTTAGGTTAAGCTAATTTAGGTTATGTTAAGTTTGGGTTAGTTTAGGGTAGTTTAGGTAATGTTACATTATGTTAGGTTAGGTTAGGTTAAATTTAATAAATAAATAAATAATAATAGTAATAATAAAAATAAGTAGATAAATAAATAAAAAAAAATCCATGAATATATAACACAAATCTTTAAAATATAAAAACATATGATAATTTATATTAGTTGAAAAAAATGAAATAAATGGAATAAGAAATTTAGAAAATTAATAATAATAATAATAATAATAATAATAATAATTATTATAATTATAATTATAAGAAGAAGAAGAAGAAGAAGAAGAAGAAGAAGAAGAAGAAGAAGAAGAAGAAGAAGAGGAAGAAGAAGAAGTAGAAAAAAAAAACAAGAAGAAGAAGAAGAAGAAAAAGAAGAAGAAGAAGAAGAATAGTAGTAATAATAATATTAATAACAGCAATATTAAAATAATAATGTTAATACTATAAAAATAAAGAAACTTTAGATGAAAAAGAAAAACAATAAAAACAACAACTACAACAACAACAACAACAACAACAACAACAAGAACAACAATAACGACAACAACAACAACAACAACAACAACAACAACAACAACAACAACAACAACAGCAACAACAACAACAACAACAACAACAAGAATAACACCGTGAATGAGAATTAATAATAAAAGAGAGCGAGAGAGAGAGAGAGAGAGAGAGAGAGAGAGAGAGAGAGAGAGAGAGAGAGAGAGAGAGAGAGAGAGAGAGAGAGAGATCCTTTTATGTAAGTATTTGTAAGTATTTATTTAT
>NW_026973785.1:202500-206429 GCF_035594125.1 Scylla paramamosain | reverse complement strand
TCTGCCCGGACCCCCTGCTTAACCTTGCTGATCCCGCCGTCAGCTGATTGGTCAAGAGCGGAGAACAAGGTGTTGGGAGGGCTTATTTCTCTTATTCTTATTCTTTCCTGTATTGTTGTTGCATTGTTGTGCTGAAAATGTTGGAAAATATGCACTAAAATTAACCCTTCATTCATAATTCTACGACAATTAGCAAGAGAGATATATTATTACTTTTTTCCCTTATTTTTGTTCTTTTTATTCTTAATCTTCTTTTTTTTATTATAGTTGTTATTGTTATTTTATTATTTTCGTTTTTCGTTCATTCTCCTCATTCTTATTGCTATTTTTTTCTATTCTCAGAGAGATGAGGCTTTTGTGGTCACCCATCCAAGTTCTTCGAGGACCCCCTGCTTAACTGCGCTGATCCCGCCGTTAGCTAATTGGCCAAGACCGGAGAACTAGGTGTTGGGAGGCCTTCTTTCTATTATTCTTATTCTTTCTTCCCCCATTCATATCGTTGTATTGGAAATGTTGGAAAATATACAAAAGAATTCACCCTTCTATGACAATTAGGAAGAAAGACATGGGATGCTTTCTTTCTTTTTTTTTATATTCCTTTATTGTAATTTTTCTTATTCTTGTTATAATAATTCTTACTGTTATCTTTATTACTTAAAATTTTCGTTCATTCTCCCTATTCTTATTCTTATTTTTTTTATTTATTTATTTTTTTTTTCAGACAGATGAGGCTTGTGTAGTCACCCATCCAAGTATTGCCCGAAACCCCTGCGTAATCTCGACGATTTCATTTGACAATACCTATTTACTTATTTATTTATTATTATATTTATTAAAAAAAAAAAAAAGAAGAAAAGAAGATGAAGAATAAGGTATGTAATCGAAATACTCTCTCTATACTGTAGCAATAGTTTAGCTGGATGTACTTGTATTGTGTCAAAAATACTTGCAATATCTGCAATTGTAACCTGCAGTGTCGGCATAATGCATAATTAAGCAATGAAAAGAAAAATTAATAAAAGAATAAATGAAAAAAAGAAAGAAAAAAAGATACAATTAACAATTAAATATATTAGCTAACCCTCTACGTTTCTTTATCACTGCAGAAAAATGGAAACATTTTAACGTAGACTTGTCAAAATTCAACTGAAATTAAGGGTTAAATAAGGATTGTCACCCCTTCCCCAGAGGATATTCATTGTCTTTTAATATATATATATATATATATATATATATATGTATATATATATATATATATATATATATATATATATATATATATATATATATATATATATATATATATATATATATATATATATATATATATATATATATATATATATATATATATATATATATATATATATATATATATATATATATTCTTTTTATTTAAAGTCTTATTTAGAGAGAGAGAGAGAGAGAGAGAGAGGTAACGTCCTTGAGGATAGCAGCTCGTCTACGCTCCGCTCAGTGATCAGCGTTAGAATGTAATTCCTCATTTCTTTAAAAAAAAAAAAAAAAAAAAAAACAGAAACTTTATTTAGGGGGCTTGCTGGAAACAAACTACAATGGAGGAAAGAACAATATGTCTGCTATATGACCCACCCAGTTAAATTTTCAAGAAGCAAACGCAAGTTGGAAAATACGAGGAAGATAAATTTTCATTTATATACGTTTTATGGTAATTTCTGCCACGCCTTCCTCTATTCATCAAACGTCACTGACACTTATTCCCTTTATTTTTTACTTTACAGAATCTTTTGTAGGGCAAGACTCTAGAGGATATGTGCTTTCATAAATTCTATAATGCTTTGCTTATCATAGAGACATAAAAAAAAAAAAATAATAATAATAAAAATAAATAAATTAATTAATTTAAAAAATCAAAATAAATAGATATATAAATTAATTAATTAATCAAATAAATTTCTATGCTTCACCTTTATAGCATTCGTATGAATGTCAAAACAAAACAAAAAATATAAATATAAATATTAACATGAAAAAAAAAAATTACTAAATATATGAAAAATAGCATTACTACTACTACTACTACTACTACTACTACTGCTACTACTACTACTATTTTTTTTTTTTTTTATGTAGGAAGGACACTGGCCAAGGGCAACAAAAATGTAATAAAAAAAATGCCCACTGAAATGCCAGTCCCATACAGGGGTCAAAGCAGTGGTCAAAAAATGATGAATAAGTGTCTTGAAACCTCCCTCTTGAAGGAATTCAAGTCATAGGAAGGTGGAAATACGGAAGCAGGCAGGGAGTTCCAGAGTTTACCAGAGAAAGGGATGAATGATTGAGAATACTAGTTAACTCTTGCGTTAGAGAAGTGGACAGAATAGAGGTGAGAGAAAGAAGAAAGTCTTGTGCAGCGAGGCCACGGAAGGAGGGGAGGCATGCAGTTAGCAAGATCAGAAGAGCAGTTAGCATGAAAATAGCGGTAGAAGACAGCTAGATATGCAACATTGCGGCGGTGAGAGAGAAGCTGAAGACAGTCAGTTAGAGGAGAGGAGTTGATGAGACGAAAAGCTTTTGATTCCACCCTGTCTAGAAAAGCAGTATGAGTGGAACCCTCCTCAGACATGTGAAGCATACTCCATACATGGACGGATAAGGCCCTTGTACAGAGTTAGCAGCTGGGGGGGTGAGAAAAACTGGCGGAGACGTCTCAGAACACCTAACTTCATAAAAGCTGTTTTAGCTAGAGATGAGATGTGAAGTTTCCAGTTCAGATTATAAGTAAAGGACAGACCGAGGATGTTCAATGTAGAAGAGGGGGACAGTTGAGTGTCATTGAAGAAGAGGGGATAGTTGTCTGGAAGGTTGTGTCGAGTTGATAGATGGAGGAATTGATTTTTTGAGGCATTGAACAATATCAAGTTTGTTCTGCCCCAATGAGAAATTTTAGAAAGATCAGAAGTCAGGCGTTCTGTGGCTTCCCTGCGTGATATGTTTACCTCCTGAAGGGTTGGACGTCTATGAAAAGACGTGGAAAAGTGCAGGGTGGTATCTTCAGCGTAGGAGTGGATAGGACAAGAAGTTTGGTTTAGAAGATCATTAATGAATAATAAGAAGAGAGTGGGTGACAGGACAGAACCCTGAGGAACACCACTGTTAATTGATTTAGGAGAAGAACAGTGACCGTCTACCACAGCAGCAATAGAACGGTCAAAAAGGAAACTTGAGATGAAGTAAACAGAGAGAAGGATAGAAACCGTAGGAGGGTAGTTTGGAAATCAAAGCTTTGTGCCAGACTCTATCAAAAGCTTTTGATAATTATGTCCAAGGCAACAGCAAAAGTTTCACCAAAATCTCTAAAAGAGGATGACCAAGACTCAGTAAGGAAAGCCAGAAGATCACCAGTAGAGCGGCCTTGACGGAACCCATACTGGCGATCAGATAGAAGGTTGTGGAGTGATAGATGTTTAAGAATCTTCCTGTTGAAGATAGATTCAAAAACTTTAGATAGGCAGGAAATTAAAGCAATAGGATGGTAGTTTGAGGGATTAGAACGGTCACCCTTTTTAGGAACAGGTTGAATGTAAGTAAACTTCCAGCAAGAAGGAAAGGTAGTGTTGACAGACAGAGCTGAAAGAATTTGAATAGGCAAGGTGCAAGCATGGAGGCATTGTTTCGGAGAACAATAGGAGGGACCCCATCCGGTCCATAAGCCTTCCGAGGGTTTAGGCCAGCGAGGGCATGGAAAACATCATTGCGAAGAATTTTAATAGGTGGCATGAAGTTGTCAGAGGGTGGAGGAGAGGGAGGAACAAGCCCAGAATCGTCCAATGTAGAATTTTTAGCAAAGGTTTGAGCAAAGATTTCAGCTTTAGAAATAGATGCGATAGCAGTGGTGCCATCTGGTTGAAATAGAGTAGGGAAAGAAGAAGCAGTAAAGTTATTGGAGA
>NW_026973785.1:187500-197500 GCF_035594125.1 Scylla paramamosain | reverse complement strand
GCGCGTCTGGACCAATCAGGACGCTCGCTGAGGTGGCGACTCCTGATCCTGAGTAGGCACGCTAATATATATACCACTTTTCAACTGAGAAAACGCACAGAGCTCAAGTCCAGGCGCACAGTTGTGTGCCTGAGGCTAGATGAGCTAGTCTATGACAACTCCCCGGAGGATATCAAAGAAGATATTGAGAGTCGTCAATCATGGGCAAAGGTGGTGGAAATCTTCAAGTTCCCGAGGTCGAAGACCATTAAAATCACCTTCACCACCGGTGACATGGCACGAAAGGCCAAGGAACATGGCTTGCTCATGTTCTGCCTCTCGGTAGCCCCGTCACAAATAGAGGAAGAGGTTTACGTCCCCTTGATGACATGCAACAAGTGCTATGCAGTAGAGGAACATGAAACAAGATTTTGCCACAAGCCCTCTTCCTACCAAGTGTGCTCCGAGTGTGGCCAAGAAGACCACACTTTCCGAGACTGCAGGGCTGCTGAGAAACGTTGTCTTCACTGTGGGCAAAACCATAGTGCCCGAGCTATGAGGTGTCCAGTGAGAAAGAGAGCCTTGAGGGAGAAGACAGACCTACTGAAAAGTGAAAGAACCAAGCCAGCCACTTACTCCCTAGCAGCCTCTTCTGCAGGCACTCAACCAGCTAGTGACTTGAGCAAGATCAGTCTCAAGGGTGTACTGTGTGTGCTTCATGCACACATGGCAGAAGCTGCAACTCCGGGGACCTTCCAGAGGACTCTCTCGGAAGGCCTTGCTATGAACGGCCTGCCGGACGTCAAACTACCCCAGACAGTGCCCTCTCTCGCCATCATAAAATGTCTCACAAGTGACGAGACATCCCCTCACTCCTCAAGCTCTGCTACTCACAATCCACCTCCCATCACGCAGAAGCCTGACTCGGAGGACGAGCGTGCTCAGTCTTCTGACGAAGAGGAAGATGACTCCGAGGAAGAGGATACAGAACATGGCCAACAGTCCCAGCAACCGTACGACGCCCCCCGTATCGCAGTAACTGTTATAAAGTCAAACGACGACACCTGGCCTTCCCCCCTCACCGGACCCAAGATCCACAAGGGGATCCAGGAAGGTCGCTTCAAAGTCGGCCACAATGGGGAACACAACGCCACGGAGGATGTCCTTCAGTGGCTGAAGAACACCAAAGGCCCCTTTCACCGGCTCTGTAAGTCGGTGGAGCCCAGGCTCTTTGCCTCCCTCACCAATGGCCCTCTCCCGGATCATCTTCGGAACTCCCACACACCAAGAAGGACGCGTAGCTACCGAAAATGATGCGTCGTCTCAGGGTGATCCAGCACAACGTCTTGACATGGGACACACGTAAGTTTGACTTGATTAATACGTACAGACAGTTTGACCCAGACATTGTTCTTATCAACAGTCATGGACTAAAGGACGAAAAACGATTAAAAATCCCAGGCTTTAGGACCTACCAACAAAATTTCAGCAACGAACAGATGGACGGAGTGGCTATTGCAATTAGGAAGACAATTAGGCATAGGATTGAGGATGACTTCCTCTCAGAGACTCTTGCCGTAGTAATAGAGTCTCCAGACGGCCCCCTCACAATAGCCACATCATACCTTCCTCCGCGAAGACCTTTTATTCCCCACCCTGACTTTCTTAGATTATTACGCAGACAATCCCCTGTTTTTTTAGCTGGGGATCTCAACGCTCGACACCCGACATTAGGTACAGCGACAACCAACCAAGTAGGACGAGACCTCATCGACTATCTCAGACGACAAACTGCAAAACACATTGGACCTGACTTCCCCACCTATTACGGACCTCTCTCATCTTCTTCTCCTGACATTGTTCTTACTAACCGCCTTAACTTTCTCCACTACACCATTACACCAGGACCTCTCACCACAAGTGACCATATTCCCCTAATTCTTGACATTTCTACCTCTCCTTTACTCACTCCCACACTGCCGACCTACGCATACCATAGGACAGACTGGGAACAATTCACTAATGACAATGGACTTCAGATGACTAATTATCATGACATTTCCCAAGCTTCCCTTGAGGAAATAGACAGAGCTTTGCAGACTTGGACTTATACTGTTAAGACGACAGCTGACAGACACATACCTAAGACCACGTACAGAGTAGACCCGCAACCCAGACCCTCCCGACTGACACAAATAACTAGAATTCAGTTCGACGCGCTAAGGGAACAGGCTTCCCAGACTGGATGGACAATTGACAATTACCGTCGCTACATACAGTTGAGACACACATTGACAGACAGAAGACGACAGGAATCCAAGGATCACTGGGGAAGCAGGCTTGCCAGCTTAGCTGCAAGCCACAAAAACCCCAGGGTCTTCTGGAAAAAAGTTAAACAGCTTTCAGGACGCACAGTAAAACCAGACTCATACTTAATTGACGACCAAGGACATAAACATTACTCAGACGCTGACAAAGCTCGTCTCCACACCTCCACCTGGGAGAGGGTATTCCAGGAGGAGGACGAGTTAGACTCCGACGAAGAAGACGTGCTGGATCGCCTTAGACCTCGCATCCAAGACACGCACCCGTACGGAGCAGCTGACCCCACCAGACTGCGAGGCGATTCCCCGCTTAACTGCCGGATCTCGTCTCTGGAGCTGACCCGGGCCATCCGGTCCACCAAGGCCACCTGCCCCGGCAAGAGTGGGATCAACAAGACAATCCTCTCCCATCTCCCAGTCAGTGCCTTGGACAGACTGCAGGAGATTCTAAACGCCTCCCTGTCAGCTGGATACTTCCCTGACGGCTGGAAGGAAGCGGAGATGCGGCTGGTGGTGAAACCTGGAAAGGTTCCCACCAGTCCTGCCAGCTATAGGCCCATCTCCCTTCTGGAAGTCCCAGGGAAAATGTTCGAGAGAATTGTCACGAGCAGGCTTCGGGACCACCTGGATGGACACGGCCTCTACCACCCTGGGCAGTTCGGCTTTCGGAGGGGGAGAGGGACAACCCACGCCATAGCTGTGGCCACGGAGACACTGGCTCTACACCAGGCCTCCCGCTTCCGATGCCACCTCGTCCTCCGGGATGTAAGCAAAGCGTTTGACAAAGTGTGGCACCTTGGACTCAAGTACAAGGTGCTACAGCTGGGTCTCCCAGACCCAGTTACCAGACTGCTTTGCGACTTCCTGGCGGACAGGACGGCGAGGATTAAAGTCGGCTCCCACCTCGGCCCAGTGTTCGGCCTAGAGAGTGGCGTGCCCCAGGGCAGTGTCCTCTCTCCCACCCTCTACACCATCTACACCAGCGACTATCCGGGCTCAGCAGCTGGTACCAACATCCTCTACGCAGATGATGTCTCGCAGGTCGTGTTTCATCCTGGCAGGTCTGGAGCCATGCTCAACGCTCGCACCGAGAGGGAGATCACCAGGGTCAATGACTTCGAGAAACGGTGGAAAATAAGGACAAATCTTGCCAAGTTCACCGTCATCCCCATGGCGGCACACCGGCCAGTCCCCCTCCATGTGCAGGGGGAGCCAGTCGCCTTCAAGAGGCAGGGCTCCATCCTGGGCCTCAGGGTCACGGGCAGGGGCTACACCACCCACATCACGGCACGGGTTGCACAAGCCCGTTCAGCGCTAGCTTCCCTGTACAGGTTCCGGGACCTGGAGGAAGGCATAAAACTCCACCTGGTGAAGGCCCTGGTGATCCCTGTCCTCACTTACCCACCGATCCCCACTCACGCCATGAGCAGGCGGGCCATCAGTCGGCTCCAGAAGGTTCAGAACTCAGCGCTCCGCTTCATCTTCAATACCAATTGGCAGGATTTCATCACCAGTGAAGAACTCCACCATCGAGCATCCCTCCCCGCCATCAACGTCAGGCTGCACCTCATGGCTGAGGCGGTGTGGCAACGCCTGAAGGACGATGACGGGGAATACATTAGGAATGTCCTGAGGCTACACGAGGAGGCACCGAACCAGCAACATGCCTGGTTCCCCAGAAGCCTCCTCATCACTGAAGGGCAAGACGCTCCCTTGCCCAGATATAAATAAATGTATATTTTGTACATAATATTTCTAATTTATGTAAAATAGTTAAATAATTATGTAAACTACAAAATATGCCCAATAAAAAGAGCTCAGGCATACTAGTAGTAAGAATAGCTAGCCGGACCGCCCGGCCACTTTCTTTCCTGTAATTTTTCTGTGTTTCTCCCCTACTTTGTAACCCCCTCCCCCCCCCCTTTGACTATTGTATATCTTGTTCCCCATTTTTTCATGTAACTTTCTTTAATAAACTGAAACTGAAACTGAACGCACACTCGTTCTCACAGCAGTACGGCGACACTATGCCTCCCAAAGCATCAGGAAAGGCTGCCAAGAAAGCTGGCAAGGCACAGAAGGCCATTGCCAAGGGCGACAAGAAGAAGAAGCGCAGGAGGAAGGAGAGCTACTCCATCTACATCTACAAGGTGCTCAAGCAAGTCCACCCAGACACTGGCGTGTCCTCCAAGGCCATGTCAATCATGAACTCGTTCGTGAATGACATTTTCGAGCGCATCGCTGCCGAGGCATCCCGCCTGGCACACTATAACAAGCGCTCCACCATCACCAGCCGGGAAATCCAGACCGCTGTCCGTCTTCTTCTGCCTGGTGAACTGGCAAAACACGCTGTTTCTGAAGGCACCAAGGCTGTTACCAAGTATACCTCCTCCAAGTAAACAGGCGGCCAGTATACTGCTGCCAGTATAAAATAATACCCGGCTCCATTGGAGCCACACTTGAAAAGGAAAAAAGATACGATATAGACAAATGCATTATTATTATAATTATTGTTATTATTATTAATATTATTATTATTATTATTTTTATTATTATTATTATTATTATTATTATTATTATTATTATTATTATCATTATTAATAATATTAATATTGTTGTTTTTATTATGATTATTATTATAATAATTATTGTATCATTATTATTATTATTATTATTATTATTATTATTATTATTATTATTATTATTATTATGCTTATTATTATCGTGATTATTATTCTGTGGAGATAAAGAAAAGATAAAAAAAAAATAGAGATAAAGAAAGATAAAAATTCTCCCAAGTGAAAGAGATATGGCCATGGAAGAGGGAATAATAATAATAATATAAAAAAAAAAAAAGGGGGGAAGGATATTGAGTTGAAAGTCGATACCTGATACTGAAAGATGGAAAATAAATATTTTCTTCCACAAAACCAAACAGATTGTCTATGAAAATTCTTTAATGAAAGAGATGTTTGGCCCTAAAAAGGGCCTAGATATTGCTGTTATGAAGATCATTCGTGGATGACTTCTTAGGCACGCTCGCCACGGATGCGACGAGCCAGTTGGATGTCCTTTGGCATGATAGTCACGCGCTTGGCATGGATGGCGCACAGGTTGGTATCCTCAAACAGACCCACGAGGTAAGCCTCGGAAGCTTCCTGGAGAGCCATGACAGCAGAGGACTGGAAGCGGAGGTCAGTCTTGAAATCCTGAGCAATTTCACGCACCAGGCGCTGGAAAGGCAGTTTCCTGATAAGCAGCTCAGTGCTCTTCTGATAACGGCGGATCTCACGGAGAGCAACGGTTCCAGGCCTGTAACGGTGGGGTTTCTTGACACCTCCAGTGGCTGGAGCAGACTTGCGAGCTGCCTTTGTAGCAAGCTGCTTGCGGGGCGCCTTGCCACCAGTGGACTTGCGAGCCGTTTGCTTGGTACGTGCCATAGTTGTGGTAACAACAACTCACAACGAACACTCAGCTGAGTCTGCCCGCGCTTCCCACAAAATCCCTTTATATATGAATCGGGTGGGCCCGACGACTCCAACCCTGCCTTGTGATTGGTCAGAAACGTCCAGTGAGGCTCATCGCCCACGCAGTCACCGCATGAAAGATGTGATCATTATTGTTAGTCTAATTCATTTTGTTCTTATTCTTATTCTTATTCTTATTCTTTCTTCCCTCATTCATAACAAATCTTGGAAAATATACAGCAGAACTGACATGTCATTTAAAATTCTAAGACAATTAGCAAGAAAGTTGTGATATTCTTATTTTTTTCATTCTTTTTATTCTATTTTTTTCTTATTCTTGTCATAATTAATATTGTTATCTTTATTATTTTCATTTTTTTTTATTATTCTTCCTTATCTTATTCTTATTTATCCTACTTTTAGAGAGATGAGGCTTGTGCGGTCACCCATCCAAGTTCTGCCCGGACCCCCTGCTTAACCTTGCTGATCCCGCCGTCAGCTGATTGGTCAAGAGCGGAGAACAAGGTGTTGGGAGGGCTTATTTCTCTTATTCTTATTCTTTCCTGTATTGTTGTTGCATTGTTGTGCTGAAAATGTTGGAAAATATGCACTAAAATTAACCCTTCATTCATAATTCTACGACAATTAGCAAGAGAGATATATTATTACTTTTTTCCCTTATTTTTGTTCTTTTTATTCTTAATCTTCTTTTTTTTATTATAGTTGTTATTGTTATTTTATTATTTTCGTTTTTCGTTCATTCTCCTCATTCTTATTGCTATTTTTTTCTATTCTCAGAGAGATGAGGCTTTTGTGGTCACCCATCCAAGTTCTTCCCGGACCCCCTGCTTAACTGCGCTGATCCCGCCGTTAGCTAATTGGCCAAGACCGGAGAACTAGGTGTTGGGAGGCCTTCTTTCTATTATTCTTATTCTTTCTTCCCCCATTCATATCGTTGTATTGGAAATGTTGGAAAATATACAAAAGAATTCACCCTTCTATGACAATTAGGAAGAAAGACATGGGATGCTTTCTTTCTTTTTTTTTATATTCCTTTATTGTAATTTTTCTTATTCTTGTTATAATAATTCTTACTGTTATCTTTATTACTTAAAATTTTCGTTCATTCTCCCTATTCTTATTCTTATTTTTTTTATTTATTTATTTTTTTTCAGACAGATGAGGCTTGTGTAGTCACCCATCCAAGTATTGCCCGAAACCCCTGCGTAATCTCGACGATTTCATTTGACAATACCTATTTACTTATTTATTTATTATTATATTTATTAAAAAAAAAAAAGAAGAAAAGAAGATGAAGAATAAGGTATGTAATCGAAATACTCTCTCTATACTGTAGCAATAGTTTAGCTGGATGTACTTGTATTGTGTCAAAAATACTTGCAATATCTGCAATTGTAACCTGCAGTGTCGGCATAATGCATAATTAAGCAATGAAAAGAAAAATTAATAAAAGAATAAATGAAAAAAAGAAAGAAAAAAAGATACAATTAACAATTAAATATATTAGCTACCCCTCTACGTTTCTTTATCACTGCAGAAAAATGGAAACATTTTAACGTAGACTTGTCAAAATTCAACTGAAATTAAGGGTTAAATAAGGATTGTCACCCCTTCCCCAGAGGATATTCATTGTCTTTTAATATATATATATATATATATATATATATATATATATATATATATATATATATATATATATATATATATATATATATATATATATATATATATATATATATATATATATATATATATTCTTTTTATTTAAAGTCTTATTTAGAGAGAGAGAGAGAGAGAGAGAGAGGTAACGTCCTTGAGGATAGCAGCTCGTCTACGCTCCGCTCAGTGATCAGCGTTAGAATGTAATTCCTCATTTCTTTAAAAAAAAAAAAAAAAAAAAAAAAAACAGAAACTTTATTTAGGGGGCTTGCTGGAAACAAACTACAATGGAGGAAAGAACAATATGTCTGCTATATGACCCACCCAGTTAAATTTTCAAGAAGCAAACGCAAGTTGGAAAATACGAGGAAGATAAATTTTCATTTATATACGTTTTATGGTAATTTCTGCCACGCCTTCCTCTATTCATCAAACGTCACTGACACTTATTCCCTTTATTTTTTACTTTACAGAATCTTTTGTAGGGCAAGACTCTAGAGGATATGTGCTTTCATAAATTCTATAATGCTTTGCTTATCATAGAGACATAAAAAAAAAAAAATAATAATAATAAAAATAAATAAATTAATTAATTTAAAAAATCAAAATAAATAGATATATAAATTAATTAATCAATCAAATAAATTTCTATGCTTCACCTTTATAGCATTCGTATGAATGTCAAAACAAAACAAAAAATATAAATATAAATAATAATATGAAAAAAAAAAATTACTAAATATATGAAAAATAGCATTACTACTACTACTACTACTACTACTACTACTGCTACTACTACTACTATTTTTTTTTTTTTTTTTATGTAGGAAGGACACTGGCCAAGGGCAACAAAAATGTAATAAAAAAAATGCCCACTGAAATGCCAGTCCCATACAGGGGTCAAAGCAGTGGTCAAAAAATGATGAATAAGTGTCTTGAAACCTCCCTCTTGAAGGAATTCAAGTCATAGGAAGGTGGAAATACGGAAGCAGGCAGGGAGTTCCAGAGTTTACCAGAGAAAGGGATGAATGATTGAGAATACTAGTTAACTCTTGCGTTAGAGAAGTGGACAGAATAGAGGTGAGAGAAAGAAGAAAGTCTTGTGCAGCGAGGCCACGGAAGGAGGGGAGGCATGCAGTTAGCAAGATCAGAAGAGCAGTTAGCATGAAAATAGCGGTAGAAGACAGCTAGATATGCAACATTGCGGCGGTGAGAGAGAAGCTGAAGACAGTCAGTTAGAGGAGAGGA
Organism: Scylla paramamosain; assembly: GCF_035594125.1. NCBI lineage: Eukaryota > Metazoa > Arthropoda > Malacostraca > Decapoda > Portunidae > Scylla > Scylla paramamosain. Next base: position 188,802 of record NW_026973785.1, on the reverse strand, counting down.
GTTGATGAGACGAAAAGCTTTTGATTCCACCCTGTCTAGAAAAGCAGTATGAGTGGAACCCCCCTCAGACATGTGAAGCATACTCCATACATGGACGGATAAGGCCCTTGTACAGAGTTAGCAGCTGGGGGGGTGAGAAAAACTGGCGGAGACGTCTCAGAACACCTAACTTCATAAAAGCTGTTTTAGCTAGAGATGAGATGTGAAGTTTCCAGTTCAGATTATAAGTAAAGGACAGACCGAGGATGTTCAATGTAGAAGAGGGGGACAGTTGAGTGTCATTGAAGAAGAGGGGATAGTTGTCTGGAAGGTTGTGTCGAGTTGATAGATGGAGGAATTGATTTTTTGAGGCATTGAACAATATCAAGTTTGTTCTGCCCCAATGAGAAATTTTAGAAAGATCAGAAGTCAGGCGTTCTGTGGCTTCCCTGCGTGATATGTTTACCTCCTGAAGGGTTGGACGTCTATGAAAAGACGTGGAAAAGTGCAGGGTGGTATCTTCAGCGTAGGAGTGGATAGGACAAGAAGTTTGGTTTAGAAGATCATTAATGAATAATAAGAAGAGAGTGGGTGACAGGACAGAACCCTGAGGAACACCACTGTTAATTGATTTAGGAGAAGAACAGTGACCGTCTACCACAGCAGCAATAGAACGGTCAAAAAGGAAACTTGAGATGAAGTAAACAGAGAGAAGGATAGAAACCGTAGGAGGGTAGTTTGGAAATCAAAGCTTTGTGCCAGACTCTATCAAAAGCTTTTGATAATTATGTCCAAGGCAACAGCAAAAGTTTCACCAAAATCTCTAAAAGAGGATGACCAAGACTCAGTAAGGAAAGCCAGAAGATCACCAGTAGAGCGGCCTTGACGGAACCCATACTGGCGATCAGATAGAAGGTTGTGGAGTGATAGATGTTTAAGAATCTTCCTGTTGAAGATAGATTCAAAAACTTTAGATAGGCAGGAAATTAAAGCAATAGGATGGTAGTTTGAGGGATTAGAACGGTCACCCTTTTTAGGAACAGGTTGAATGTAAGTAAACTTCCAGCAAGAAGGAAAGGTAGTGTTGACAGACAGAGCTGAAAGAATTTGAATAGGCAAGGTGCAAGCATGGAGGCATTGTTTCGGAGAACAATAGGAGGGACCCCATCCGGTCCATAAGCCTTCCGAGGGTTTAGGCCAGCGAGGGCATGGAAAACATCATTGCGAAGAATTTTAATAGGTGGCATGAAGTTGTCAGAGGGTGGAGGAGAGGGAGGAACAAGCCCAGAATCGTCCAATGTAGAATTTTTAGCAAAGGTTTGA
>NW_026973785.1:172500-182500 GCF_035594125.1 Scylla paramamosain | reverse complement strand
GGGCAAAGATCCAGGAAGTATTCAAGTTCCACAGATCGAACACTGTCAAGTTCACTTTCCGCTCCAGTCAGATGGCAAGAAGGGCTCGAGAGGAAGGTCTCCTCCTTTTTTCGATCTCGCTTCCTCCCCACCAGATAAAGGAGGAAACCTACACACCTCTACTTACATGCAACACCTGTTATGCTATTGAGGACCACTCAACTAGGCAATGCCCCCGACCTCAAGGATTCAGAGTGTGCTCTGAGTGCTCCAGCAACGAGCACTCCTTCCGAGACTGCCACGCAATAGAGAAACGCTGCCTTCACTGTGGCCAGGCACACAGTTGTATGGCCATGCGCTGCCCTGCCCGGAAAAATGCACTAAAAGAGAAGGAGGAACGCATGCGTAAGGAGGCGATGAGGAAGGCCTCCACTTCCTATGCCCAAGCCGCTGCTTCTACTCCCCAGGAAGTGCCAGCTTTCAACCTTACTGGCCTCGTGTGCGTCATGCACGCGCACATGGTCAACTGCGCAACACCTGGTTCTTTCCAAACCACCCTCTCTGCCAGCCTGGCAATGAATAACCTACCAGACATCAAGTTGCCTCCCAACCCACCCTCGCATGCCATCATTAAAGCCATCACGGGAAAGATGCAACCAATCCAGGACCCTCTGGCATCCCCCATCCCCATTGAACCCAGGAATGACTTCCCAGCATCTTCCTCCTCTGACTACGAAGACACGGACCCGGAGAACGACGAAGTCGACGTAGAACACGACTCGGAAGACCACAGCTCTGTCCCCCAACACCCTAGGAAGACCTCCTCTCCATCTCGCTCCCTGAGTTTGAGTAGGCAAACATCCCAAGACCCCCAAATCGAACGAGTTCAGCAGGCAAGTCCCCCACCTAACCGGCGCCCCAGATCCTCCCGTCAGAGGAAGCAGATACGCTCTAGGACAGGACGATGACTCGACTAAGGGTAATCCAACATAATGTTCTAGCCTGGAATGGACGTAAGTACGACTTAAGCAACACATACAGACAGTTTGATCCTGACATTGTTTTAATCAACAGTCACGGTCTAACACATGACAAAAGACTTAAAATACCAGGATACAGGATAATACAACGCAACACTACCAACGAACTCCACGACGGTGTAGCAATAGCGATTCGAACTAGACTGCAATACTCAAGACTAGAGGATGACTACTTATCTGAGACTCTTTCCATTGATATAGAGACAGAGGTCGGACCCTTGACTGTCGCCACTTCCTATCTTCCCCCCCGTCGGCCCTTCCTTCCCCACCCTGACTTTCTTAGACTTTTTCGTAGAAACTCCCCTGTGTTATTTGCCGGAGACTTAAACGCTAGACACCCTACTCTAGGAAACACTTCCACTAATACAGTAGGCCGTGACCTCGCAGACTATCTTCGTCGACAGACTGCTAGACACATTGGACCTTTTTTTCCTACCTACTTCGGCCCCAATGCCCCTTCCTCCCCTGACATCATCCTAACCAACCCCTCCAATTCTTTTGCACACTATGTTTCCCCAGGACCTCTGACCTCAAGTGATCACCTCCCTATGGTGATTGATATCTGCTCTTCCCCTATACTTATCGCCACAACCCCAACTTTCTCCTTCCACTCCGCTGACTGGGACAGCTTTAAAGAAGATGACCAACTTGCCATGACGAACCTGCCAAACATTTCCCATGCGGGACTAGAAGACATTGACGATGCTCTGGACCTTTGGATGCGGACAATTAGGACAGTAGCTGACAGACACATACCTAAGACGGTATATAGGACGATTCCATGCCCTAGACCCTCCAGGACAACACAAATGACCAGAATACAATTCCAGGCATTACTTGACCAGGCAACCAGGACTGGATGGACATACGACAATTTCAGAAGGTACAGACAGCTTAGACAGACACTAACTGATTCTAGACGGGATGAGGCCGCAAATTGCTGGGGCCATACCCTAGCAAGACTGGCCTCTTCCCATAATGATCCTAAGAAATTTTGGACAGACGTAAAAAGACTCTCTGGTCGTGCCACTGGACCTGACTCAGCCTTCCTGACTGACGGGAACGGACACCGACACTACTCAGCCATAGACAAAGAAAAACTACTGACTGCAATATGGGAGCCTGTCTTCCAGGACGATGACAATGACTTTGAGGACAACAACACTGTGTTGGATTACCTTAGACAGCACGTAGACAGGACCTTCCCGTACGACACAGCAGACCCTGTGAGACTGTCTGGTGCCTCAGCACTTGATTGTCTCATTTCCTCTGAGGAGATCCGGAACGCCATCAAGACGAGTAAAGCAACCTGCCCCGGCAGGAGCTCGATCAATAAGCTCATTTTGAACCATCTTCCAGACCGGGCTGTGGGAAGGCTGTGTGACATCTTTAATTCTGCCCTCTCTGCCGGCTACTTCCCTGACGGCTTCAAGGAAGCTGAGATGAGGATGGTGGCGAAATCTGGGAAGGATCCTTCCCGCCCAGAAAACTACCGCCCCATCTCACTTCTGGAGACCCCGGGGAAGCTGCTGGAGAGAATAATCACCAAGCGCCTGCGCGACCACCTGGAGGGAGATGGTGTTTTCAGTCCCGGGCAATATGGATTCCGGAGGGGAGTGGGGACGACCCATGCCATTGCGGTTGTCACAGAGACCTTGGCGGTCCAGGAGGCATCTGGTAGCAGATGCAACCTTGTCCTTCGGGATGTAAGCAAGGCTTTTGATAAGGTTTGGCATCCTGGACTCAAGTTCAAGATATTAAACCTAGGGCTCCCCGGTCCTATAGAACGTTTGCTTTGCGACTTCCTGGAGGACAGGACTGCCAGGATCAGAATTGGCAACCGCACAGGGCCACCGTTCCCTCTCTCAGCTGGGGTCCCACAAGGGAGTGTCCTCTCCCCCACACTCTACGCCATCTATACCCGGGACTGTCCGAGTTCCAATGCTGGAATAAACGTCCAGTATGCAGACGACATCACCCAGCTCATCTTTCATCCAGGGAGGTCGTCCAGGATGCTCAATTCCAGGACAGGAAGGGAGATCGCCAGAGTCAACAGGTACGAGGAAGAGTGGCGAATCCGGACAAACTTGAACAAGTTCGCGGTCATCCCCCTGGCCACCCACAACCCAACACCTCTGCTAGTGGAAGGAGACCTGGTCGACTTCCAACCACGTGGGAGGCTGCTGGGGCTTCAGCTCTCAGGACGGGGCTACACCTCCCATGTATCAAGCCGAATCCAACAGGCAAGGAGGGCCCTGGGAGCTTTGTACCGCTTCAGGGACCTAAACCGCGACCTTAAGCTCCACCTTATCAAGACTCTGGTGATCCCGGTTCTCACATATCCCCCTGTCCCCACGCACGCCTTCAGCAAATACGCCATCAGCAGGCTCCAGCGAGTGCAGAACGCAGCCCTACGATTTGCTCTGGACGTTCGCTGGGACGACTTCCAAACAGCGGAAGCCATGCACGAGGAGGCCTCCATCCCAGCCCTCAACGTCAGGCTCCACGCCCTGGCGTACAGAGTCTGGCAAAGACTGGAGGAAATGGGCTGGGAACAGTTCTCTGCCCTACAGGAACTACACAGAGAGGCCCCCAACCACCAACATGCATGGTTTCCACGGAGCCTGTTGACACTCGAGATGGACCCCAGCCCTGCACCCCGGTACCGATAGATGAGTTAAACCAAACCCATAACTTCCCTTATGTACATCCTTGTGTTTTCCTTTTTTATTTACTCATTTATTTATATAAAATCTATAAATTATGACACTTTAATTATTGCACTCTCAATGTTTATTGTACATCCTTGTGTTTTCCTTTTTTATTTACTCATTTATTTATATAAAATCTATAAATTATGACACTTTAATTATTGCACTCTCAATGTTTATTGTTCCTCAACAAGCTGCTCCTGTTTCTTGTATTACAAAACCTTCGTTATCATGTTACGTTATTTGTATTACAAAACTTTCGTTATCATGTTACGTTATGTGTTTCTGTATTATTTGTTACAAATATTTACTATGTCTTGCCCTTCACTAGGTAATATCTAATATACAATGTTGTGCAATGTATCATATATGTGTATTTCTTGTATTACATAATTTTTGCTTTCATGTCACGTTATATTACTTATTTTTTTAATATTTACGTACATATAATATGTTTTTGCTCTCCACCTTGATATATATAACTACAATGTTATGCAAAATAGTTTATATATCATGTGTATTATCATGTATGTACTATACATAATGTATCCTTCATCACTTGGAAAAAAAAAAAAAAAAAAAAAAAAAAAAAAAAAAAAAAAAAAAAAAGCTTCCCGGACCGCCCGGACACTTTCTACCTCCAACTGTATTTCATTTATTTCACACACTTTTTCCCGTCCTCTCACCTACCCCCACCCCCGCTCCTTTATAACAACCACTTCCTCAATAAAAAAAGAAAAAAAAGAAAGAAAACGCACACTCGTTCTCACAGCAGTACGGCGACACTATGCCTCCCAAAGCATCAGGAAAGGCTGCCAAGAAAGCTGGCAAGGCACAGAAGGCCATTGCCAAGGGCGACAAGAAGAAGAAGCGCAGGAGGAAGGAGAGCTACTCCATCTACATCTACAAGGTGCTCAAGCAAGTCCACCCAGACACTGGCGTGTCCTCCAAGGCCATGTCAATCATGAACTCGTTCGTGAATGACATTTTCGAGCGCATCGCTGCCGAGGCATCCCGCCTGGCACACTATAACAAGCGCTCCACCATCACCAGCCGGGAAATCCAGACCGCTGTCCGTCTTCTTCTGCCTGGTGAACTGGCAAAACACGCTGTTTCTGAAGGCACCAAGGCTGTTACCAAGTATACCTCCTCCAAGTAAACAGGCGGCCAGTATACTGCTGCCAGTATAAAATAATACCCGGCTCCATTGGAGCCACACTTGAAAAGGAAAAAAGATACGATATAGACAAATGCATTATTATTATAATTATTGTTATTATTATTAATATTATTATTATTATTATTTTTATTATTATTATTATTATTATTATTATTATTATTATTATTATTATCATTATTAATAATATTAATATTGTTGTTTTTATTATGATTATTATTATAATAATTATTGTATCATTATTATTATTATTATTATTATTATTATTATTATTATTATTATTATTATTATTATGCTTATTATTATCGTGATTATTATTCTGTGGAGATAAAGAAAAGATAAAAAAAAATAGAGATAAAGAAAGATAAAAATTCTCCCAAGTGAAAGAGATATGGCCATGGAAGAGGGAATAATAATAATAATATAAAAAAAAAAAAAGGGGGGAAGGATATTGAGTTGAAAGTCGATACCTGATACTGAAAGATGGAAAATAAATATTTTCTTCCACAAAACCAAACAGATTGTCTATGAAAATTCTTTAATGAAAGAGATGTTTGGCCCTAAAAAGGGCCTAGATATTGCTGTTATGAAGATCATTCGTGGATGACTTCTTAGGCACGCTCGCCACGGATGCGACGAGCCAGTTGGATGTCCTTTGGCATGATAGTCACGCGCTTGGCATGGATGGCGCACAGGTTGGTATCCTCAAACAGACCCACGAGGTAAGCCTCGGAAGCTTCCTGGAGAGCCATGACAGCAGAGGACTGGAAGCGGAGGTCAGTCTTGAAATCCTGAGCAATTTCACGCACCAGGCGCTGGAAAGGCAGTTTCCTGATAAGCAGCTCAGTGCTCTTCTGATAACGGCGGATCTCACGGAGAGCAACGGTTCCAGGCCTGTAACGGTGGGGTTTCTTGACACCTCCAGTGGCTGGAGCAGACTTGCGAGCTGCCTTTGTAGCAAGCTGCTTGCGGGGCGCCTTGCCACCAGTGGACTTGCGAGCCGTTTGCTTGGTACGTGCCATAGTTGTGGTAACAACAACTCACAACGAACACTCAGCTGAGTCTGCCCGCGCTTCCCACAAAATCCCTTTATATATGAATCGGGTGGGCCCGACGACTCCAACCCTGCCTTGTGATTGGTCAGAAACGTCCAGTGAGGCTCATCGCCCACGCAGTCACCGCATGAAAGATGTGATCATTATTGTTAGTCTAATTCATTTTGTTCTTATTCTTATTCTTATTCTTATTCTTTCTTCCCTCATTCATAACAAATCTTGGAAAATATACAGCAGAACTGACATGTCATTTAAAATTCTAAGACAATTAGCAAGAAAGTTGTGATATTCTTATTTTTTTCATTCTTTTTATTCTATTTTTTTCTTATTCTTGTCATAATTAATATTGTTATCTTTATTATTTTCATTTTTTTTTATTATTCTTCCTTATCTTATTCTTATTTATCCTACTTTTAGAGAGATGAGGCTTGTGCGGTCACCCATCCAAGTTCTGCCCGGACCCCCTGCTTAACCTTGCTGATCCCGCCGTCAGCTGATTGGTCAAGAGCGGAGAACAAGGTGTTGGGAGGGCTTATTTCTCTTATTCTTATTCTTTCCTGTATTGTTGTTGCATTGTTGTGCTGAAAATGTTGGAAAATATGCACTAAAATTAACCCTTCATTCATAATTCTACGACAATTAGCAAGAGAGATATATTATTACTTTTTTCCCTTATTTTTGTTCTTTTTATTCTTAATCTTCTTTTTTTTATTATAGTTGTTATTGTTATTTTATTATTTTCGTTTTTCGTTCATTCTCCTCATTCTTATTGCTATTTTTTTCTATTCTCAGAGAGATGAGGCTTTTGTGGTCACCCATCCAAGTTCTTCCCGGACCCCCTGCTTAACTGCGCTGATCCCGCCGTTAGCTAATTGGCCAAGACCGGAGAACTAGGTGTTGGGAGGCCTTCTTTCTATTATTCTTATTCTTTCTTCCCCCATTCATATCGTTGTATTGGAAATGTTGGAAAATATACAAAAGAATTCACCCTTCTATGACAATTAGGAAGAAAGACATGGGATGCTTTCTTTCTTTTTTTTTATATTCCTTTATTGTAATTTTTCTTATTCTAGTTATAATAATTCTTACTGTTATCTTTATTACTTAAAATTTTCGTTCATTCTCCCTATTCTTATTCTTATTTTTTTTATTTATTTATTTTTTTTCAGACAGATGAGGCTTGTGTAGTCACCCATCCAAGTATTGCCCGAAACCCCTGCGTAATCTCGACGATTTCATTTGACAATACCTATTTACTTATTTATTTATTATTATATTTATTAAAAAAAAAAAAAGAAGAAAAGAAGATGAAGAATAAGGTATGTAATCGAAATACTCTCTCTATACTGTAGCAATAGTTTAGCTGGATGTACTTGTATTGTGTCAAAAATACTTGCAATATCTGCAATTGTAACCTGCAGTGTCGGCATAATGCATAATTAAGCAATGAAAAGAAAAATTAATAAAAGAATAAATGAAAAAAAGAAAGAAAAAAAGATACAATTAACAATTAAATATATTAGCTACCCCTCTACGTTTCTTTATCACTGCAGAAAAATGGAAACATTTTAACGTAGACTTGTCAAAATTCAACTGAAATTAAGGGTTAAATAAGGATTGTCACCCCTTCCCCAGAGGATATTCATTGTCTTTTAATATATATATATATATATATATATATATATATATATATATATATATATATATATATATATATATATATATATATATATATATATATATATATATATATATATATATATATATATTCTTTTTATTTAAAGTCTTATTTAGAGAGAGAGAGAGAGAGAGAGAGAGGTAACGTCCTTGAGGATAGCAGCTCGTCTACGCTCCGCTCAGTGATCAGCGTTAGAATGTAATTCCTCATTTCTTTAAAAAAAAAAAAAAAAAAAAAAAAACAGAAACTTTATTTAGGGGGCTTGCTGGAAACAAACTACAATGGAGGAAAGAACAATATGTCTGCTATATGACCCACCCAGTTAAATTTTCAAGAAGCAAACGCAAGTTGGAAAATACGAGGAAGATAAATTTTCATTTATATACGTTTTATGGTAATTTCTGCCACGCCTTCCTCTATTCATCAAACGTCACTGACACTTATTCCCTTTATTTTTTACTTTACAGAATCTTTTGTAGGGCAAGACTCTAGAGGATATGTGCTTTCATAAATTCTATAATGCTTTGCTTATCATAGAGACATAAAAAAAAAAAATAATAATAATAAAAATAAATAAATTAATTAATTTAAAAAATCAAAATAAATAGATATATAAATTAATTAATCAATCAAATAAATTTCTATGCTTCACCTTTATAGCATTCGTATGAATGTCAAAACAAAACAAAAAATATAAATATAAATAATAATATGAAAAAAAAAAATTACTAAATATATGAAAAATAGCATTACTACTACTACTACTACTACTACTACTACTGCTACTACTACTACTATTTTTTTTTTTTTTTTTATGTAGGAAGGACACTGGCCAAGGGCAACAAAAATGTAATAAAAAAAATGCCCACTGAAATGCCAGTCCCATACAGGGGTCAAAGCAGTGGTCAAAAAATGATGAATAAGTGTCTTGAAACCTCCCTCTTGAAGGAATTCAAGTCATAGGAAGGTGGAAATACGGAAGCAGGCAGGGAGTTCCAGAGTTTACCAGAGAAAGGGATGAATGATTGAGAATACTAGTTAACTCTTGCGTTAGAGAAGTGGACAGAATAGAGGTGAGAGAAAGAAGAAAGTCTTGTGCAGCGAGGCCACGGAAGGAGGGGAGGCATGCAGTTAGCAAGATCAGAAGAGCAGTTAGCATGAAAATAGCGGTAGAAGACAGCTAGATATGCAACATTGCGGCGGTGAGAGAGAAGCTGAAGACAGTCAGTTAGAGGAGAGGAGTTGATGAGACGAAAAGCTTTTGATTCCACCCTGTCTAGAAAAGCAGTATGAGTGGAACCCCCCTCAGACATGTGAAGCATACTCCATACATGGACGGATAAGGCCCTTGTACAGAGTTAGCAGCTGGGGGGGTGAGAAAAACTGGCGGAGACGTCTCAGAACACCTAACTTCATAAAAGCTGTTTTAGCTAGAGATGAGATGTGAAGTTTCCAGTTCAGATTATAAGTAAAGGACAGACCGAGGATGTTCAATGTAGAAGAGGGGGACAGTTGAGTGTCATTGAAGAAGAGGGGATAGTTGTCTGGAAGGTTGTGTCGAGTTGATAGATGGAGGAATTGATTTTTTGAGGCATTGAACAATATCAAGTTTGTTCTGCCCCAATGAGAAATTTTAGAAAGATCAGAAGTCAGGCGTTCTGTGGCTTCCCTGCGTGATATGTTTACCTCCTGAAGGGTTGGACGTCTATGAAAAGACGTGGAAAAGTGCAGGGTGGTATCTTCAGCGTAGGAGTGGATAGGACAAGAAGTTTGGTTTAGAAGATCATTAATGAATAATAAGAAGAGAGTGGGTGACAGGACAGAACCCTGAGGAACACCACTGTTAATTGATTTAGGAGAAGAACAGTGACCGTCTACCACAGCAGCAATAGAACGGTCAAAAAGGAAACTTGAGATGAAGTAAACAGAGAGAAGGATAGAAACCGTAGGAGGGTAGTTTGGAAATCAAAGCTTTGTGCCAGACTCTATCAAAAGCTTTTGATAATTATGTCCAAGGCAACAGCAAAAGTTTCACCAAAATCTCTAAAAGAGGATGACCAAGACTCAGTAAGGAAAGCCAGAAGATCACCAGTAGAGCGGCCTTGACGGAACCCATACTGGCGATCAGATAGAAGGTTGTGGAGTGATAGATGTTTAAGAATCTTCCTGTTGAAGATAGATTCAAAAACTTTAGATAGGCAGGAAATTAAAGCAATAGGATGGTAGTTTGAGGGATTAGAACGGTCACCCTTTTTAGGAACAGGTTGAATGTAAGTAAACTTCCAGCAAGAAGGAAAGGTAGTGTTGACAGACAGAGCTGAAAGAATTTGAATAGGCAAGGTGCAAGCATGGAGGCATTG
>NW_026973785.1:155000-167500 GCF_035594125.1 Scylla paramamosain | reverse complement strand
TTTTCCCAAATAATACCCTCTTACAACGTCAGCATTGAGGAATACCGTCCGGTAAATCAATGTTATAAGTGTTATAAATTCAGTCATAGAACAAACCAATGTAAGGAGAAAGAACAAGTGTGCTCTAAGTGTGCAGCTAAGGGCCACGATTATAGAAACTGCCAATCAACCACATTAAAATGCGCTAACTGTGACGGCGAACACGTTGCTGTCTCGTTCAAATGCCCAGTTAAACGCACCCAGCAGCAACAACAAAACTCCATAACAGCAACACCAACAACCTCTTCACAGCCAAACAACTCCTACGCTCAAGCAGCCACACCTGCCACCCCAACACACATGAACACAATTTCTAACACAAACATGGAAAAACTGCTACTAGCCGAAATTATAATCAAATATTCCATACAAACCTCCTTCGGTGACCTGAGAAAACAAGCAGAAACCATGAACTCACTGCTGGAGTACAATGGTTGTCCAACAATAAAACTCCCACCAAATTTCACACAAACAAATCAACAACACTACCAACAAAAGCTTGTGGAACAAACAGAAGCCCCTACACAAACAAACCAACAACACCACCTTGCTGAACAAACAGAAGCTCCTACAGTCCCTAATCAGGAACCAAACTCCTCCTCCACCGAACAATCCAGCCTCCTTCCAACCGGGAACCTAGCTACCGGTGAGGACACAGTTTCTGGGAAAACGCAACCCCACAGCCCCACTCCTACCACTACCTCCACCACAAAAACGAACGAAAACACACCAACACAAGCCAGTAACACCGCACATAAAAGACACATTCCGGGTACACAACCCACCTCCCCTAGACCCACACGAACCACATCGAGAGTTAAGAAAACATGATTACGATCATGCAACTAAATTGTCGCGGCTACTGGAATAACCGGCACCTTATTTCAGAAGCTATTCGATCAACCGACCCAGACATCGTCCTCCTGAACCACACAGGTTCACCAACAAAACCAATTAAGCTATATGGATATAACACACGTTACACTACAGGTACACGTCATGATGGCGTAGCTGTCATGGTCAAATGCACCATCAAACACATCCACATAACCGACTGGCCTTCAGCACACTTCCTGGCCACCAGGATCGAAACACAACACGGGATATTTCTTATTGCCACCACATACAGCAGACCGGATACAGGGCTCCCTCTCACCAGTCTCAACAATCTCTTCAATCACACAAACATACCAGCCTATATACTGGCAGACCTCAATGCCAGTCACACAGCATTTAGACACACCAAGAACAACCAACATGGACACCAACTTCTACAACTTACACAACTGAAACGCCTCCGCTTCCTTGGCCCTGACTTTCCTACCTGCTATACCCACAATGGGAATGGCAGGCCGGATCTCATCCTCTCCAACCGGCAATCCCTACCTTTCCATCACCACATCTCCTACGGACCCATCTGTGGTTCAGACCACGTCCCCCTAATTCTAAAAATATCCTCAAACCCCATATCTATCCCATCCCCACCTGTCCCCGACTACCGCTCCGCCGACTGGGAGGGATTCAGGAAAACTCTTTCAGACCTACACCAACCACCACAGCTCGAAGGCCAACCCTATACAATAATAGACAGTGCCCTAGAGACACTACATAGTGACATCCTGACATCAGCCAACAGACACACACCAAAGAAACAACACAAAATTCACATAGACTTCAGACCCTCCATAAAAACACAACGACTACTAGTGTGCTACAGAACACGCTTTTTACAAAACATGCACAACCACATACCCATCTACAGAGACCTCTGCACCCTTCGCACACACATACTAAATAGCCTACAGGATGACCACAGCGCTCACTGGAGGAACCTAGTCTCCCTTATGGACGGAGCTCGCTGCAAAAATCCTACTCAGTTCTGGCACATGGTGCACAAGCTGAAGGGATGCCACCGGGAAAGATTCGAGTACCTCCTAGTGAACGGTGATCGAGTCACCAACCCAGACCAGGTCACCAACACCTTCCAGACACACTGGTGCAACACCTTCCAACCACACCCTTTCCCTCCCCATGAGCCCAGTATTGCCCACATACACCACATCACCGATCTTGTGCGCCGAAACATAGCAAACACGCTACCACATAACATTATACACTTAACACACCTAGATCCCCAACACCCTCTCACCACACCCATTGAGGAGGAGGATGTCACCAGGTTGCTCAGACATACTCCGCGGCGAGCCCCCGGCCCCTCAGGAGTCACATGGCCGATGGTGCGGAGCCTTCCTCCAGAAATCATATCCAGCCTGACAAAAATTTTCAATGCTTGCCTCGCCTCTGGATACTTCCCAAAGGCTTTCAAAATTTCAAACATCACCCTTATTGCCAAGCCCGGAAAAAACTCTCACTTACCAGAAAACTATCGCCCCATAAGCCTCCTTGAAATTCTTGGAAAAACTTTTGAACGTCTAATCAACTTAAGATTGAGAGCGTTCCTCGAATGTAACGGATTGCTGGCACCACAGCAGTTCGGTTTCCGGAGGAACGCCTCAACTGAGGACGCCCTTAACAGCATAGTAGCCTACCTAAATTTCAACAAGCCATATTACAAGACAGCACTCGTGACAAAAGATGTCAAGAAAGCTTTTGACACCGTTTGGCACACCGGTTTGAAATACAAAATTTGTAATAACTTCAATCTCCCTTTTCTAACACAACGCATCTTGTGTAGTTTTCTGGATGAGAGACAGACAAGAATCCGCCACCAGGGCAACTTTTCGCCATTTTTCACCCCTCAGGCTGGAGTCCCACAAGGCTCCGTACTCTCCCCCACCCTTTTTAACATGTACACAGCTGACCTACCCCTCCCAGCCCACAATGACTCACTAACTATTCAATACGCGGACGATGTAACGCAATTGGCCCGTGCCAGGTCGTTAGATCTCCTAACCGACAAAATTCAATGGGAACTGATGGCGACTAGCCTGTGGGAGATGAAATGGCGAATTCTCTCCCATCCCGAAAAATCAAAAGTCACTTATTTCAACATTAAAAGAAGTCAGCCCCGCCAAATCTCACTAAACAGAATTACTCCAATCCCCACCCCAATCCCCATCAGTAACAACAACAAAGTGCTTGGCCTCACCATAGATAAGCACCTCAACTTCAATATACATATAAAACAAAAAGCAACCATAGCCGCCAAGGCCCTGAGCAACCTGGAAAGATTTCGCGACAGCAGCACAAAAACAAAACTTCACCTCTACAAAGCTTTCATTCTCCCTCTCTTAACCTACTGCCCTCTTGCCCTCTCTCTCTCTGCTCCCTCCAACCTCTCTAAACTTCAAAAAGTTCAAAACCGAGCAATTCGTTTCGCTCTTGGGACGAAATGGTTCGACTTCCAAACCTCTCTCTCCATTCACCAGGAGTCCAACATCCCCCCCCTTAACATAACACTCCACAATAGAATCGAAAAACAACTAAGCTCCTTCTCCGACAGACACACAATCACATACAATTTCATTACCAACCTCCCCCCACCTTTCCGTCACCTGCCGCACTGCAATCTCCTTGATCCTCCCACTGTGCCTCCTGAACCTGTTTTCTAATAATGGACTCCTCCTTTCTTCCCTTCACTATCTCCTTTCTCTGTACCACTCATGGTGTCTGAGTGGCATCATCGTCGTTCTCTCGTTCACGTGGGCGGTCCCGCGTGCCAACACCTAGTGGTTTTTTCATATTTTTTGTCTTATGGTTTTGTATTCATATTTTTGTTTTTGTGCATTATTTTTCTGTCTCGCAGCCTAGGTTTTAAGGTGGCACCGGACCGCTCTTGGGAAAGGGACGCGACAAAAAATCACCGCCATTAACATACCATGCCTCTGACCGAGGGAGTGGGGTCGTGTGGCAACACCTAGTGGTTTTTTCATATTTTTTGTCTTATGGCTTTGTATTCATATTTTTGTTTTTTATACATTATTTTCTTGCCTCGCAGCCTAGGTTTCAAGGGGGCACCGGACCACTTCCAGAGAGACGGGGATAGCACGAACCGCACTCCTCCCACTGACGTCACGGCAATGGGGCCCCCGGACGTCGGCATGACGTTCCGGTAGCGGTACCCCCCGAGGTAGTTAAGGAGCGGCCAGTACTGATGATGGGGACGGTAACCACACCATTCAGTGGAAGCCACTTCACCCCCCACACAGAGGTAGTTGGGTGCGGCAAGGGCTGGGCAGGAAGGTAGTCAAGAGATGGTGGGGCGGGGCCCTGGAAGCATCCATGCAGGAATCCCCATTCACCCCCCGCCACCAGCGACTTACCGCGTGCAAGCAGATGGTATTAGATTTGACCCCTCGTTGCGGTGAGGGAGCCTTTTCGAGCCTCTGTCATTGCACATCCTACCATCATGTCAATCATTATCACAAACCATCCTCACCCTCCCCATGCACATAACACCACAACATTTTTTATACTTCTCTTTTCTTTAGCAGGTTGGCCTTTTTGCAGGAAGAGTCACAGGACAAGAGCAGAAAGGACCGACACCGCTTTTTCACCCACCACATTACATCATACATTAAATATCCCTGCCATCACCAAATCACTCTACTACTATCCGTGGTTCGGAACCCACGTAAAACTGTAGGTCCCTCCGCTATACGGATGTACTTCTTCCTCTGTCCTTCTTTGAACCAATAAAAAGCAAAAAAAAAAAAACCCTTTCTACTCTGACTGTCCTTCACTCCTCTTTCACATCCTGATGGTGCAGGCTCTGGATAGTCTGGCCCCTAACTTGTGCGTGGTTTGGCCCGGGGTTTTGGGTGCGTGGGCGGCGTTCGTGGCTGTGGCTGTGTTGGGCTTGGCCTGCTCGGTTGGTGGCGGACTCTCCTGCTTTCCCCGATAAAGACCTTGTCCCCCTTGCCATCTTAGCATGAATATAACACGTAAAAAAAAAAAAAAAAAAAAAAAAAAAAAAAAAAAAAAAAAAAAAAAAAAAAAAAAAAAAAAGATGTCCTTCCTCATTGAAATTGCGCCTGGGTTAAGCCCCAGTGACTATTTCTCCTACTACAATTCCCTTCTTATCACCCCCCTATTCTTCCCACTATCCCCACTTCCCCCTCCCCATCTTTTCTCTCTTTGTTATGTTATGTTATGTTATTTTGAGGCACATTCGTGAGCTTCCTGTTAGACCGTTCGGACGTCGTACTAGCAGCTCTCATCACCATGACTGGCCGCGGCAAGGGAGGCAAGGGTCTTGGAAAGGGAGGCGCCAAGCGTCACCGTAAGGTTCTGCGTGATAACATCCAGGGAATCACCAAGCCTGCTATCCGTCGTCTAGCTCGCCGAGGTGGCGTCAAGCGCATCTCTGGTCTCATCTACGAGGAGACTCGTGGGGTGCTCAAGGTGTTCCTTGAGAACGTTATCAGGGATGCTGTCACCTATACCGAGCACGCCAAGCGTAAGACCGTTACTGCCATGGACGTTGTCTACGCCCTCAAGCGTCAGGGCCGTACCCTGTACGGATTTGGTGGTTAAATCGCTCCATTATTGAGATGGTGCCAGCTATTCAGCTTGCATTATCATCATTGAATAACATCATCTCCCGGACCTTTTTAAGGTCCACAAACATGAAAAGAAAGAAGGACCATAGACTACTATTATTACTACTACTTTCTCATAACCATGTTCACTATCACTATCTGAGCTAAGAAAAGAAACCATTATTAATTATAACCATCTTTCTCACTTCATCAGGTCTTCTCCAAGTATTATTATTATTATCATTATTATTATTATTATTATTATTATTATTATTATTATCATTATTATTATTATTATTATTATTATTATTATTATTATTATTATTATTATTATCATTGACTTATTTCAATGATCACGCCCCTCATCGTTCTCAGTTTCTCATAAAACAAAATATACATTGAGATGAAAAAGACGCTCAACATATCACAATAGGCAACACATCTAATCAACTCTCCACTGTGACACACAGCAGGTACATTAGTAGAAATATAGTATACATATTTATTCTCGGTCACTTGCGTGCCTGACTAAATAATAATAATAATAATAACAAATAACTAACTCGAAAATAAATACACTACTTGCTTATTATTGATATACCAGTATAGTCTACACAACTCTCTAGATGTTTGAACGTGTGGCTCCGAAGAGGAGCCGGATTGATGGTGATATTGGCTGAAGGGGAGGGAGGCCCTTTATTTACTTCTTCTCAGTCTTCTTGGGAAGGAGCACGGCCTGAATGTTGGGCAGCACGCCACCCTGTGCAATGGTGACTCCGGAGAGGAGCTTGTTAAGTTCCTCGTCGTTGCGGATGGCCAGCTGCAGGTGACATGGGATGATGCGAGTCTTCTTGTTGTCACGGGCGGCATTGCCGGCAAGCTCAAGGACTTCAGCAGCCAGGTACTCCATAACTGCCGCAAGGTACACGGGGGCACCAGCACCCACGCGCTCGGCGTAGTTGCCTTTCCTTAGAAGGCGATGAATCCTGCCGACCGGGAACTGGAGTCCAGCACGACTGGAACGGGACTTTGACTTTCCCTTCACCTTTCCTCCCTTGCCGCGTCCAGACATGATAATGGATGTTGTGGTAGTAGTAGTAGTAGTAGTAGTTGTTGTTGTTGGTGATAAATGAGGAGCGCGAGTACTCTAACCTCGTCGGTAGCTCTGCGAGCAAGTAGTGAATTTTGGGAAAAACGGCTATATATACGCGAGATCAGATCGGCCCAGAGCGCGTCTGGACCAATCAGGACGCTCGCTGAGGTGGCGACTCCTGATCCTGAGTAGGCACGCTAATATATATACCACTTTTCAACTGAGAAAACGCACACTCGTTCTCACAGCAGTACGGCGACACTATGCCTCCCAAAGCATCAGGAAAGGCTGCCAAGAAAGCTGGCAAGGCACAGAAGGCCATTGCCAAGGGCGACAAGAAGAAGAAGCGCAGGAGGAAGGAGAGCTACTCCATCTACATCTACAAGGTGCTCAAGCAAGTCCACCCAGACACTGGCGTGTCCTCCAAGGCCATGTCAATCATGAACTCGTTCGTGAATGACATTTTCGAGCGCATCGCTGCCGAGGCATCCCGCCTGGCACACTATAACAAGCGCTCCACCATCACCAGCCGGGAAATCCAGACCGCTGTCCGTCTTCTTCTGCCTGGTGAACTGGCAAAACACGCTGTTTCTGAAGGCACCAAGGCTGTTACCAAGTATACCTCCTCCAAGTAAACAGGCGGCCAGTATACTGCTGCCAGTATAAAATAATACCCGGCTCCATTGGAGCCACACTTGAAAAGGAAAAAAGATACGATATAGACAAATGCATTATTATTATAATTATTGTTATTATTATTAATATTATTATTATTATTATTTTTATTATTATTATTATTATTATTATTATTATTATTATTATTATTATCATTATTAATAATATTAATATTGTTGTTTTTATTATGATTATTATTATAATAATTATTGTATCATTATTATTATTATTATTATTATTATTATTATTATTATTATTATTATTATTATGCTTATTATTATCGTGATTATTATTCTGTGGAGATAAAGAAAAGATAAAAAAAAAATAGAGATAAAGAAAGATAAAAATTCTCCCAAGTGAAAGAGATATGGCCATGGAAGAGGGAATAATAATAATAATATAAAAAAAAAAAAAGGGGGGAAGGATATTGAGTTGAAAGTCGATACCTGATACTGAAAGATGGAAAATAAATATTTTCTTCCACAAAACCAAACAGATTGTCTATGAAAATTCTTTAATGAAAGAGATGTTTGGCCCTAAAAAGGGCCTAGATATTGCTGTTATGAAGATCATTCGTGGATGACTTCTTAGGCACGCTCGCCACGGATGCGACGAGCCAGTTGGATGTCCTTTGGCATGATAGTCACGCGCTTGGCATGGATGGCGCACAGGTTGGTATCCTCAAACAGACCCACGAGGTAAGCCTCGGAAGCTTCCTGGAGAGCCATGACAGCAGAGGACTGGAAGCGGAGGTCAGTCTTGAAATCCTGAGCAATTTCACGCACCAGGCGCTGGAAAGGCAGTTTCCTGATAAGCAGCTCAGTGCTCTTCTGATAACGGCGGATCTCACGGAGAGCAACGGTTCCAGGCCTGTAACGGTGGGGTTTCTTGACACCTCCAGTGGCTGGAGCAGACTTGCGAGCTGCCTTTGTAGCAAGCTGCTTGCGGGGCGCCTTGCCACCAGTGGACTTGCGAGCCGTTTGCTTGGTACGTGCCATAGTTGTGGTAACAACAACTCACAACGAACACTCAGCTGAGTCTGCCCGCGCTTCCCACAAAATCCCTTTATATATGAATCGGGTGGGCCCGACGACTCCAACCCTGCCTTGTGATTGGTCAGAAACGTCCAGTGAGGCTCATCGCCCACGCAGTCACCGCATGAAAGATGTGATCATTATTGTTAGTCTAATTCATTTTGTTCTTATTCTTATTCTTATTCTTATTCTTTCTTCCCTCATTCATAACAAATCTTGGAAAATATACAGCAGAACTGACATGTCATTTAAAATTCTAAGACAATTAGCAAGAAAGTTGTGATATTCTTATTTTTTTCATTCTTTTTATTCTATTTTTTTCTTATTCTTGTCATAATTAATATTGTTATCTTTATTATTTTCATTTTTTTTTATTATTCTTCCTTATCTTATTCTTATTTATCCTACTTTTAGAGAGATGAGGCTTGTGCGGTCACCCATCCAAGTTCTGCCCGGACCCCCTGCTTAACCTTGCTGATCCCGCCGTCAGCTGATTGGTCAAGAGCGGAGAACAAGGTGTTGGGAGGGCTTATTTCTCTTATTCTTATTCTTTCCTGTATTGTTGTTGCATTGTTGTGCTGAAAATGTTGGAAAATATGCACTAAAATTAACCCTTCATTCATAATTCTACGACAATTAGCAAGAGAGATATATTATTACTTTTTTCCCTTATTTTTGTTCTTTTTATTCTTAATCTTCTTTTTTTTATTATAGTTGTTATTGTTATTTTATTATTTTCGTTTTTCGTTCATTCTCCTCATTCTTATTGCTATTTTTTTCTATTCTCAGAGAGATGAGGCTTTTGTGGTCACCCATCCAAGTTCTTCCCGGACCCCCTGCTTAACTGCGCTGATCCCGCCGTTAGCTAATTGGCCAAGACCGGAGAACTAGGTGTTGGGAGGCCTTCTTTCTATTATTCTTATTCTTTCTTCCCCCATTCATATCGTTGTATTGGAAATGTTGGAAAATATACAAAAGAATTCACCCTTCTATGACAATTAGGAAGAAAGACATGGGATGCTTTCTTTCTTTTTTTTTATATTCCTTTATTGTAATTTTTCTTATTCTTGTTATAATAATTCTTACTGTTATCTTTATTACTTAAAATTTTCGTTCATTCTCCCTATTCTTATTCTTATTTTTTTTATTTATTTATTTTTTTTCAGACAGATGAGGCTTGTGTAGTCACCCATCCAAGTATTGCCCGAAACCCCTGCGTAATCTCGACGATTTCATTTGACAATACCTATTTACTTATTTATTTATTATTATATTTATTAAAAAAAAAAAAGAAGAAAAGAAGATGAAGAATAAGGTATGTAATCGAAATACTCTCTCTATACTGTAGCAATAGTTTAGCTGGATGTACTTGTATTGTGTCAAAAATACTTGCAATATCTGCAATTGTAACCTGCAGTGTCGGCATAATGCATAATTAAGCAATGAAAAGAAAAATTAATAAAAGAATAAATGAAAAAAAGAAAGAAAAAAAGATACAATTAACAATTAAATATATTAGCTACCCCTCTACGTTTCTTTATCACTGCAGAAAAATGGAAACATTTTAACGTAGACTTGTCAAAATTCAACTGAAATTAAGGGTTAAATAAGGATTGTCACCCCTTCCCCAGAGGATATTCATTGTCTTTTAATATATATATATATATATATATATATATATATATATATATATATATATATATATATATATATATATATATATATATATATATATATATATATATATATATATATATTCTTTTTATTTAAAGTCTTATTTAGAGAGAGAGAGAGAGAGAGAGAGAGGTAACGTCCTTGAGGATAGCAGCTCGTCTACGCTCCGCTCAGTGATCAGCGTTAGAATGTAATTCCTCATTTCTTTAAAAAAAAAAAAAAAAAAAAAAAAACAGAAACTTTATTTAGGGGGCTTGCTGGAAACAAACTACAATGGAGGAAAGAACAATATGTCTGCTATATGACCCACCCAGTTAAATTTTCAAGAAGCAAACGCAAGTTGGAAAATACGAGGAAGATAAATTTTCATTTATATACGTTTTATGGTAATTTCTGCCACGCCTTCCTCTATTCATCAAACGTCACTGACACTTATTCCCTTTATTTTTTACTTTACAGAATCTTTTGTAGGGCAAGACTCTAGAGGATATGTGCTTTCATAAATTCTATAATGCTTTGCTTATCATAGAGACATAAAAAAAAAAAATAATAATAATAAAAATAAATAAATTAATTAATTTAAAAAATCAAAATAAATAGATATATAAATTAATTAATTAATCAAATAAATTTCTATGCTTCACCTTTATAGCATTCGTATGAATGTCAAAACAAAACAAAAAATATAAATATAAATAATAATATGAAAAAAAAAAATTACTAAATATATGAAAAATAGCATTACTACTACTACTACTACTACTACTACTACTGCTACTACTACTACTATTTTTTTTTTTTTTTTATGTAGGAAGGACACTGGCCAAGGGCAACAAAAATGTAATAAAAAAAATGCCCACTGAAATGCCAGTCCCATACAGGGGTCAAAGCAGTGGTCAAAAAATGATGAATAAGTGTCTTGAAACCTCCCTCTTGAAGGAATTCAAGTCATAGGAAGGTGGAAATACGGAAGCAGGCAAGGAGTTCCAGAGTTTACCAGAGAAAGGGATGAATGATTGAGAATACTAGTTAACTCTTGCGTTAGAGAAGTGGACAGAATAGAGGTGAGAGAAAGAAGAAAGTCTTGTGCAGCGAGGCCACGGAAGGAGGGGAGGCATGCAGTTAGCAAGATCAGAAGAGCAGTTAGCATGAAAATAGCGGTAGAAGACAGCTAGATATGCAACATTGCGGCGGTGAGAGAGAAGCTGAAGACAGTCAGTTAGAGGAGAGGAGTTGATGAGACGAAAAGCTTTTGATTCCACCCTGTCTAGAAAAGCAGTATGAGTGGAACCCCCCTCAGACATGTGAAGCATACTCCATACATGGACGGATAAGGCCCTTGTACAGAGTTAGCAGCTGGGGGGGTGAGAAAAACTGGCGGAGACGTCTCAGAACACCTAACTTCATAAAAGCTGTTTTAGCTAGAGATGAGATGTGAAGTTTCCAGTTCAGATTATAAGTAAAGGACAGACCGAGGATGTTCAATGTAGAAGAGGGGGACAGTTGAGTGTCATTGAAGAAGAGGGGATAGTTGTCTGGAAGGTTGTGTCGAGTTGATAGATGGAGGAATTGATTTTTTGAGGCATTGAACAATATCAAGTTTGTTCTGCCCCAATGAGAAATTTTAGAAAGATCAGAAGTCAGGCGTTCTGTGGCTTCCCTGCGTGATATGTTTACCTCCTGAAGGGTTGGACGTCTATGAAAAGACGTGGAAAAGTGCAGGGTGGTATCTTCAGCGTAGGAGTGGATAGGACAAGAAGTTTGGTTTAGAAGATCATTAATGAATAATAAGAAGAGAGTGGGTGACAGGACAGAACCCTGAGGAACACCACTGTTAATTGATTTAGGAGAAGAACAGTGACCGTCTACCACAGCAGCAATAGAACGGTCAAAAAGGAAACTTGAGATGAAGTAAACAGAGAGAAGGATAGAAACCGTAGGAGGGTAGTTTGGAAATCAAAGCTTTGTGCCAGACTCTATCAAAAGCTTTTGATAATTATGTCCAAGGCAACAGCAAAAGTTTCACCAAAATCTCTAAAAGAGGATGACCAAGACTCAGTAAGGAAAGCCAGAAGATCACCAGTAGAGCGGCCTTGACGGAACCCATACTGGCGATCAGATAGAAGGTTGTGGAGTGATAGATGTTTAAGAATCTTCCTGTTGAAGATAGATTCAAAAACTTTAGATAGGCAGGAAATTAAAGCAATAGGATGGTAGTTTGAGGGATTAGAACGGTCACCCTTTTTAGGAACAGGTTGAATGTAAGTAAACTTCCAGCAAGAAGGAAAGGTAGTGTTGACAGACAGAGCTGAAAGAATTTGAATAGGCAAGGTGCAAGCATGGAGGCATTGTTTCGGAGAACAATAGGAGGGACCCCATCCGGTCCATAAGCCTTCCGAGGGTTTAGGCCAGCGAGGGCATGGAAAACATCATTGCGAAGAATTTTAATAGGTGGCATGAAGTTGTCAGAGGGTGGAGGAGAGG
>NW_026973785.1:140000-150000 GCF_035594125.1 Scylla paramamosain | reverse complement strand
ATGATAATGGATGTTGTGGTAGTAGTAGTAGTAGTAGTAGTTGTTGTTGTTGGTGATAAATGAGGAGCGCGAGTACTCTAACCTCGTCGGTAGCTCTGCGAGCAAGTAGTGAATTTTGGGAAAAACGGCTATATATACGCGAGATCAGATCGGCCCAGAGCGCGTCTGGACCAATCAGGACGCTCGCTGAGGTGGCGACTCCTGATCCTGAGTAGGCACGCTAATATATATACCACTTTTCAACTGAGAAAACCTGTTACACTACAGGTACACGTCATGATGGCGTAGCTGTCATGGTCAAATGCACCATCAAACACATCCACATAACCGACTGGCCTTCAGCACACTTCCTGGCCACCAGGATCGAAACACAACACGGGATATTTCTTATTGCCACCACATACAGCAGACCGGATACAGGGCTCCCTCTCACCAGTCTCAACAATCTCTTCAATCACACAAACATACCAGCCTATATACTGGCAGACCTCAATGCCAGTCACACAGCATTTAGACACACCAAGAACAACCAACATGGACACCAACTTCTACAACTTACACAACTGAAACGCCTCCGTTTCCTTGGCCCTGACTTTCCTACCTGCTATACCCACAATGGGAATGGCAGGCCGGATCTCATCCTCTCCAACCGGCAATCCCTACCTTTCCATCACCACATCTCCTACGGACCCATCTGTGGTTCAGACCACGTCCCCCTAATCCTAAAAATATCCTCAAACCCCATATCTATCCCATCCCCACCTGTCCCCGACTACCGCTCCGCCGACTGGGAGGGATTCAGGAAAACTCTTTCAGACCTACACCAACCACCACAGCTCGAAGGCCAACCCTATACAATAATAGACAGTGCCCTAGAGACACTACATAGTGACATCCTGACATCAGCCAACAGACACACACCAAAGAAACAACACAAAATTCACATAGACTTCAGACCCTCCATAAAAACACAACGACTACTAGTGTGCTACAGAACACGCTTTTTACAAAACATGCACAACCACATACCCATCTACAGAGACCTCTGCACCCTTCGCACACACATACTAAATAGCCTACAGGATGACCACAGCGCTCACTGGAGGAACCTAGTCTCCCTTATGGACGGAGCTCGCTGCAAAAATCCTACTCAGTTCTGGCACATGGTGCACAAGCTGAAGGGATGCCACCGGGAAAGATTCGAGTACCTCCTAGTGAACGGTGATCGAGTCACCAACCCAGACCAGGTCACCAACACCTTCCAGACACACTGGTGCAACACCTTCCAACCACACCCTTTCCCTCCCCATGAGCCCAGTATTGCCCACATACACCACATCACCGATCTTGTGCGCCGAAACATAGCAAACACGCTACCACATAACATTATACACTTAACACACCTAGATCCCCAACACCCTCTCACCACACCCATTGAGGAGGAGGATGTCACCAGGTTGCTCAGACATACTCCGCGGCGAGCCCCCGGCCCCTCAGGAGTCACATGGCCGATGGTGCGGAGCCTTCCTCCAGAAATCATATCCAGCCTGAAAAAAATTTTCAATGCTTGCCTCGCCTCTGGATACTTCCCAAAGGCTTTCAAAATTTCAAACATCACCCTTATTGCCAAGCCCGGAAAAAACTCTCACTTACCAGAAAACTATCGCCCCATAAGCCTCCTTGAAATTCTTGGAAAAACTTTTGAACGTCTAATCAACTTAAGATTGAGAGCGTTCCTCGAATGTAACGGATTGCTGGCACCACAGCAGTTCGGTTTCCGGAGGAACGCCTCAACTGAGGACGCCCTTAACAGCATAGTAGCCTACCTAAATTTCAACAAGCCATATTACAAGACAGCACTCGTGACAAAAGATGTCAAGAAAGCTTTTGACACCGTTTGGCACACCGGTTTGAAATACAAAATTTGTAATAACTTCAATCTCCCTTTTCTAACACAACGCATCTTGTGTAGTTTTCTGGATGAGAGACAGACAAGAATCCGCCACCAGGGCAACTTTTCGCCATTTTTCACCCCTCAGGCTGGAGTCCCACAAGGCTCCGTACTCTCCCCCACCCTTTTTAACATGTACACAGCTGACCTACCCCTCCCAGCCCACAATGACTCACTAACTATTCAATACGCGGACGATGTAACGCAATTGGCCCGTGCCAGGTCGTTAGATCTCCTAACCGACAAAATTCAATGGGAACTGATGGCGACTAGCCTGTGGGAGATGAAATGGCGAATTCTCTCCCATCCCGAAAAATCAAAAGTCACTTATTTCAACATTAAAAGAAGTCAGCCCCGCCAAATCTCACTAAACAGAATTACTCCAATCCCCACCCCAATCCCCATCAGTAACAACAACAAAGTGCTTGGCCTCACCATAGATAAGCACCTCAACTTCAATATACATATAAAACAAAAAGCAACCATAGCCGCCAAGGCCCTGAGCAACCTGGAAAGATTTCGCGACAGCAGCACAAAAACAAAACTTCACCTCTACAAAGCTTTCATTCTCCCTCTCTTAACCTACTGCCCTCTTGCCCTCTCTCTCTCTGCTCCCTCCAACCTCTCTAAACTTCAAAAAGTTCAAAACCGAGCAATTCGTTTCGCTCTTGGGACGAAATGGTTCGACTTCCAAACCTCTCTCTCCATTCACCAGGAGTCCAACATCCCCCCCCTTAACATAACACTCCACAATAGAATCGAAAAACAACTAAGCTCCTTCTCCGACAGACACACAATCACATACAATTTCATTACCAACCTCCCCCCACCTTTCCGTCACCTGCCGCACTGCAATCTCCTTGATCCTCCCACTGTGCCTCCTGAACCTGTTTTCTAATAATGGACTCCTCCTTTCTTCCCTTCACTATCTCCTTTCTCTGTACCACTCATGGTGTCTGAGTGGCATCATCGTCGTTCTCTCGTTCACGTGGGCGGTCCCGCGTGCCAACACCTAGTGGTTTTTTCATATTTTTTGTCTTATGGTTTTGTATTCATATTTTTGTTTTTGTGCATTATTTTTCTGTCTCGCAGCCTAGGTTTAAGGTGGCACCGGACCGCTCCTGGGAAAGGGACGCGACAAAAAATCACCGCCATTAACATACCATGCCTCTGACCGAGGGAGTGGGGTCGTGTGGCAACACCTAGTGGTTTTTTCATATTTTTTGTCTTATGGCTTTGTATTCATATTTTTGTTTTTTATACATTATTTTCTTGCCTCGCAGCCTAGGTTTCAAGGGGGCACCGGACCACTTCCAGAGAGACGGGGATAGCACGAACCGCACTCCTCCCACTGACGTCACGGCAATGGGGCCCCCGGACGTCGGCATGACGTTCCGGTAGCGGTACCCCCCGAGGTAGTTAAGGAGCGGCCAGTACTGATGATGGGGACGGTAACCACACCATTCAGTGGAAGCCACTTCACCCCCCACACAGAGGTAGTTGGGTGCGGCAAGGGCTGGGCAGGAAGGTAGTCAAGAGATGGTGGGGCGGGGCCCTGGAAGCATCCATGCAGGAATCCCCATTCACCCCCCGCCACCAGCGACTTACCGCGTGCAAGCAGATGGTATTAGATTTGACCCCTCGTTGCGGTGAGGGAGCCTTTTCGAGCCTCTGTCATTGCACATCCTACCATCATGTCAATCATTATCACAAACCATCCTCACCCTCCCCATGCACATAACACCACAACATTTTTTATACTTCTCTTTTCTTTAGCAGGTTGGCCTTTTTGCAGGAAGAGTCACAGGACACGAGCAGAAAGGACCGACACCGCTTTTTCACCCACCACATTACATCATACATTAAATATCCCTGCCATCACCAAATCACTCTACTACTATCCGTGGTTCGGAACCCACGTAAAACTGTAGGTCCCTCCGCTATACGGATGTACTTCTTCCTCTGTCCTTCTTTGAACCAATAAAAAGCAAAAAAAAACCCTTTTTACTCTGACTGTCCTTCACTCCTCTTTCACATCCTGATGGTGCAGGCTCTGGATAGTCTGGCCCCTAACTTGTGCGTGGTTTGGCCCGGGGTTTTGGGTGCGTGGGCGGCGTCCGTGGCTGTGGCTGTGTTGGGCTTGGCTTGCTCGGTTGGTGGCGGACTCTCCTGCTTTCCCCGATAAAGACCTTGTCTCCCTTGCCATCTTAGCATGAATATAACACGTAAAAAAAAAAAAAAAAAAAAAAAAAAAAAAAAAAAAGATGTCCTTCCTCATTGAAATTGCGCCTGGGTTAAGCCCCAGTGACTATTTCTCCTACTACAATTCCCTTCTTATCACCCCCCTATTCTTCCCACTATCCCCACTTCCCCCTCCCCATCTTTTCTCTCTTTGTTATGTTATGTTATGAGAAAACGCACACTCGTTCTCACAGCAGTACGGCGACACTATGCCTCCCAAAGCATCAGGAAAGGCTGCCAAGAAAGCTGGCAAGGCACAGAAGGCCATTGCCAAGGGCGACAAGAAGAAGAAGCGCAGGAGGAAGGAGAGCTACTCCATCTACATCTACAAGGTGCTCAAGCAAGTCCACCCAGACACTGGCGTGTCCTCCAAGGCCATGTCAATCATGAACTCGTTCGTGAATGACATTTTCGAGCGCATCGCTGCCGAGGCATCCCGCCTGGCACACTATAACAAGCGCTCCACCATCACCAGCCGGGAAATCCAGACCGCTGTCCGTCTTCTTCTGCCTGGTGAACTGGCAAAACACGCTGTTTCTGAAGGCACCAAGGCTGTTACCAAGTATACCTCCTCCAAGTAAACAGGCGGCCAGTATACTGCTGCCAGTATAAAATAATACCCGGCTCCATTGGAGCCACACTTGAAAAGGAAAAAAGATACGATATAGACAAATGCATTATTATTATAATTATTGTTATTATTATTAATATTATTATTATTATTATTTTTATTATTATTATTATTATTATTATTATTATTATTATTATTATTATCATTATTAATAATATTAATATTGTTGTTTTTATTATGATTATTATTATAATAATTATTGTATCATTATTATTATTATTATTATTATTATTATTATTATTATTATTATTATTATTATTATGCTTATTATTATCGTGATTATTATTCTGTGGAGATAAAGAAAAGATAAAAAAAAAATAGAGATAAAGAAAGATAAAAATTCTCCCAAGTGAAAGAGATATGGCCATGGAAGAGGGAATAATAATAATAATATAAAAAAAAAAAAAGGGGGGAAGGATATTGAGTTGAAAGTCGAAAGTTAATTATTAACCTGATACTGAAAGATGGAAAATAAATATTTTCTTCCACAAAACCAAACAGATTGTCTATGAAAATTCTTTAATGAAAGAGATGTTTGGCCCTAAAAAGGGCCTAGATATTGCTGTTATGAAGATCATTCGTGGATGACTTCTTAGGCACGCTCGCCACGGATGCGACGAGCCAGTTGGATGTCCTTTGGCATGATAGTCACGCGCTTGGCATGGATGGCGCACAGGTTGGTATCCTCAAACAGACCCACGAGGTAAGCCTCGGAAGCTTCCTGGAGAGCCATGACAGCAGAGGACTGGAAGCGGAGGTCAGTCTTGAAATCCTGAGCAATTTCACGCACCAGGCGCTGGAAAGGCAGTTTCCTGATAAGCAGCTCAGTGCTCTTCTGATAACGGCGGATCTCACGGAGAGCAACGGTTCCAGGCCTGTAACGGTGGGGTTTCTTGACACCTCCAGTGGCTGGAGCAGACTTGCGAGCTGCCTTTGTAGCAAGCTGCTTGCGGGGCGCCTTGCCACCAGTGGACTTGCGAGCCGTTTGCTTGGTACGTGCCATAGTTGTGGTAACAACAACTCACAACGAACACTCAGCTGAGTCTGCCCGCGCTTCCCACAAAATCCCTTTATATATGAATCGGGTGGGCCCGACGACTCCAACCCTGCCTTGTGATTGGTCAGAAACGTCCAGTGAGGCTCATCGCCCACGCAGTCACCGCATGAAAGATGTGATCATTATTGTTAGTCTAATTCATTTTGTTCTTATTCTTATTCTTATTCTTATTCTTTCTTCCCTCATTCATAACAAATCTTGGAAAATATACAGCAGAACTGACATGTCATTTAAAATTCTAAGACAATTAGCAAGAAAGTTGTGATATTCTTATTTTTTTCATTCTTTTTATTCTATTTTTTTCTTATTCTTGTCATAATTAATATTGTTATCTTTATTATTTTCATTTTTTTTTATTATTCTTCCTTATCTTATTCTTATTTATCCTACTTTTAGAGAGATGAGGCTTGTGCGGTCACCCATCCAAGTTCTGCCCGGACCCCCTGCTTAACCTTGCTGATCCCGCCGTCAGCTGATTGGTCAAGAGCGGAGAACAAGGTGTTGGGAGGGCTTATTTCTCTTATTCTTATTCTTTCCTGTATTGTTGTTGCATTGTTGTGCTGAAAATGTTGGAAAATATGCACTAAAATTAACCCTTCATTCATAATTCTACGACAATTAGCAAGAGAGATATATTATTACTTTTTTCCCTTATTTTTGTTCTTTTTATTCTTAATCTTCTTTTTTTTATTATAGTTGTTATTGTTATTTTATTATTTTCGTTTTTCGTTCATTCTCCTCATTCTTATTGCTATTTTTTTCTATTCTCAGAGAGATGAGGCTTTTGTGGTCACCCATCCAAGTTCTTCCCGGACCCCCTGCTTAACTGCGCTGATCCCGCCGTTAGCTAATTGGCCAAGACCGGAGAACTAGGTGTTGGGAGGCCTTCTTTCTATTATTCTTATTCTTTCTTCCCCCATTCATATCGTTGTATTGGAAATGTTGGAAAATATACAAAAGAATTCACCCTTCTATGACAATTAGGAAGAAAGACATGGGATGCTTTCTTTCTTTTTTTTATATTCCTTTATTGTAATTTTTCTTATTCTTGTTATAATAATTCTTACTGTTATCTTTATTACTTAAAATTTTCGTTCATTCTCCCTATTCTTATTCTTATTTTTTTTATTTATTTATTTTTTTTTCAGACAGATGAGGCTTGTGTAGTCACCCATCCAAGTATTGCCCGAAACCCCTGCGTAATCTCGACGATTTCATTTGACAATACCTATTTACTTATTTATTTATTATTATATTTATTAAAAAAAAAAAAAGAAGAAAAGAAGATGAAGAATAAGGTATGTAATCGAAATACTCTCTCTATACTGTAGCAATAGTTTAGCTGGATGTACTTGTATTGTGTCAAAAATACTTGCAATATCTGCAATTGTAACCTGCAGTGTCGGCATAATGCATAATTAAGCAATGAAAAGAAAAATTAATAAAAGAATAAATGAAAAAAAGAAAGAAAAAAAGATACAATTAACAATTAAATATATTAGCTACCCCTCTACGTTTCTTTATCACTGCAGAAAAATGGAAACATTTTAACGTAGACTTGTCAAAATTCAACTGAAATTAAGGGTTAAATAAGGATTGTCACCCCTTCCCCAGAGGATATTCATTGTCTTTTAATATATATATATATATATATATATATATATATATATATATATATATATATATATATATATATATATATATATATATATATATATATATATATATATATATATATATATATATATATTCTTTTTATTTAAAGTCTTATTTAGAGAGAGAGAGAGAGAGAGAGAGAGAGGTAACGTCCTTGAGGATAGCAGCTCTTCTACGCTCCGCTCAGTGATCAGCGTTAGAATGTAATTCCTCATTTCTTTAAAAAAAAAAAAAAAAAAAAAAAAACAGAAACTTTATTTAGGGGGCTTGCTGGAAACAAACTACAATGGAGGAAAGAACAATATGTCTGCTATATGACCCACCCAGTTAAATTTTCAAGAAGCAAACGCAAGTTGGAAAATACGAGGAAGATAAATTTTCATTTATATACGTTTTATGGTAATTTCTGCCACGCCTTCCTCTATTCATCAAACGTCACTGACACTTATTCCCTTTATTTTTTACTTTACAGAATCTTTTGTAGGGCAAGACTCTAGAGGATATGTGCTTTCATAAATTCTATAATGCTTTGCTTATCATAGAGACATAAAAAAAAAATAATAATAATAATAAAAATAAATAAATTAATTAATTTAAAAAATCAAAATAAATAGATATATAAATTAATTAATTAATCAAATAAATTTCTATGCTTCACCTTTATAGCATTCGTATGAATGTCAAAACAAAACAAAAAATATAAATATAAATAATAATATGAAAAAAAAATTACTAAATATATGAAAAATAGCATTACTACTACTACTACTACTACTACTACTACTGCTACTACTACTACTATTTTTTTTTTTTTTTTTATGTAGGAAGGACACTGGCCAAGGGCAACAAAAATGTAATAAAAAAAATGCCCACTGAAATGCCAGTCCCATACAGGGGTCAAAGCAGTGGTCAAAAAATGATGAATAAGTGTCTTGAAACCTCCCTCTTGAAGGAATTCAAGTCATAGGAAGGTGGAAATACGGAAGCAGGCAGGGAGTTCCAGAGTTTACCAGAGAAAGGGATGAATGATTGAGAATACTAGTTAACTCTTGCGTTAGAGAAGTGGACAGAATAGAGGTGAGAGAAAGAAGAAAGTCTTGTGCAGCGAGGCCACGGAAGGAGGGGAGGCATGCAGTTAGCAAGATCAGAAGAGCAGTTAGCATGAAAATAGCGGTAGAAGACAGCTAGATATGCAACATTGCGGCGGTGAGAGAGAAGCTGAAGACAGTCAGTTAGAGGAGAGGAGTTGATGAGACGAAAAGCTTTTGATTCCACCCTGTCTAGAAAAGCAGTATGAGTGGAACCCCCCTCAGACATGTGAAGCATACTCCATACATGGACGGATAAGGCCCTTGTACAGAGTTAGCAGCTGGGGGGGTGAGAAAAACTGGCGGAGACGTCTCAGAACACCTAACTTCATAAAAGCTGTTTTAGCTAGAGATGAGATGTGAAGTTTCCAGTTCAGATTATAAGTAAAGGACAGACCGAGGATGTTCAATGTAGAAGAGGGGGACAGTTGAGTGTCATTGAAGAAGAGGGGATAGTTGTCTGGAAGGTTGTGTCGAGTTGATAGATGGAGGAATTGATTTTTTGAGGCATTGAACAATATCAAGTTTGTTCTGCCCCAATGAGAAATTTTAGAAAGATCAGAAGTCAGGCGTTCTGTGGCTTCCCTGCGTGATATGTTTACCTCCTGAAGGGTTGGACGTCTATGAAAAGACGTGGAAAAGTGCAGGGTGGTATCTTCAGCGTAGGAGTGGATAGGACAAGAAGTTTGGTTTAGAAGATCATTAATGAATAATAAGAAGAGAGTGGGTGACAGGACAGAACCCTGAGGAACACCACTGTTAATTGATTTAGGAGAAGAACAGTGACCGTCTACCACAGCAGCAATAGAACGGTCAAAAAGGAAACTTGAGATGAAGTAAACAGAGAGAAGGATAGAAACCGTAGGAGGGTAGTTTGGAAATCAAAGCTTTGTGCCAGACTCTATCAAAAGCTTTTGATAATTATGTCCAAGGCAACAGCAAAAGTTTCACCAAAATCTCTAAAAGAGGATGACCAAGACTCAGTAAGGAAAGCCAGAAGATCACCAGTAGAGCGGCCTTGACGGAACCCATACTGGCGATCAGATAGAAGGTTGTGGAGTGATAGATGTTTAAGAATCTTCCTGTTGAAGATAGATTCAAAAACTTTAGATAGGCAGGAAATTAAAGCAATAGGATGGTAGTTTGAGGGATTAGAACGGTCACCCTTTTTAGGAACAGGTTGAATGTAAGTAAACTTCCAGCAAGAAGGAAAGGTAGTGTTGACAGACAGAGCTGAAAGAATTTGAATAGGCAAGGTGCAAGCATGGAGGCATTGTTTCGGAGAACAATAGGAGGGACCCCATCCGGTCCATAAGCCTTCCGAGGGTTTAGGCCAGCGAGGGCATGGAAAACATCATTGCGAAGAATTTTAATAG
>NW_026973785.1:127500-135000 GCF_035594125.1 Scylla paramamosain | reverse complement strand
CAGTCTTCTTGGGAAGGAGCACGGCCTGAATGTTGGGCAGCACGCCACCCTGTGCAATGGTGACTCCGGAGAGGAGCTTGTTAAGTTCCTCGTCGTTGCGGATGGCCAGCTGCAGGTGACGTGGGATGATGCGAGTCTTCTTGTTGTCACGGGCGGCATTGCCGGCAAGCTCAAGGACTTCAGCAGCCAGGTACTCCATAACTGCCGCAAGGTACACGGGGGCACCAGCACCCACGCGCTCGGCGTAGTTGCCTTTCCTTAGAAGGCGATGAATCCTGCCGACCGGGAACTGGAGTCCAGCACGACTGGAACGGGACTTTGACTTTCCCTTCACCTTTCCTCCCTTGCCGCGTCCAGACATGATAATGGATGTTGTGGTAGTAGTAGTAGTAGTAGTAGTTGTTGTTGTTGGTGATAAATGAGGAGCGCGAGTACTCTAACCTCGTCGGTAGCTCTGCGAGCAAGTAGTGAATTTTGGGAAAAACGGCTATATATACGCGAGATCAGATCGGCCCAGAGCGCGTCTGGACCAATCAGGACGCTCGCAAGCTTCAGCGGGTCCAGAACAACGCCCTGAGGTTCGCCTTCGGCACCAGATGGGACGACTTTGTCACCTCGGCTGCTCTTCACGAAGCCGCATCCCTCCCAGCCCTGAACGTCCGCCTTCACGATATGGCCGCCAGGGTTTGGGAACAGATGGATGCCGAGGAATGGGATCAGTTCCAGGCGCTGAGGACACAGCACGACGAGGCTCTACCCCGGGAACACGCCGGGTTCCCCAGGAGTCTTCGCCGAGTGCAAGACCCGCCTCCCGAACCCCGATACAGGTGAATGTTATATTTCCGTAACTCATTCCCCTATTAAATTCACAATCTACCTGTATCACTACTAGAAATTAGTCACTCTCCCCCCAAGCACTCTTTTACTGCTAGATAATTTGTCCGCAGATCACGCCATTATCATCACCGACTGCTGACTGAGAGAGAGCGAGCATCTGTCCTTCTCCTTCTGAGAGTAGAGGTACCGTGACGACAGTGGTGGACTGCAGCTAGCCACTAAGAGATCTGCCAGGCCTGATGACGCCCCCGGCGACACCGACGGCATACCCAGTGGTGGTTCCAGCATCGCGAACTTCCCCTCGCCCCCCCGCGCCCCGAGTCGCCGAGGGACCGGCCGACGTCCTGGCGAGGGGTAATCGTCCTCCGGGGTAGCCTGCTCAGCCCCCGGCAGCGGGACCGAGTTCGGGAAACGCACAGCTGAGGGGTTGGCTGGGGCTGACGGCGCCGCAGGCGTCGCCGAAGGCCTCCCCTTTGAACTCCCCCCCGAACCACCGACAGCGACTCCTAGAACCTCCGACATCGACCCGCGCCCAAGACACCTGCCCACCACCCTCTCCCCCGTCGCAGGACTCCCGAAATAATCGAGTGTATCGTTACAGTGCACAGTGAACATCCACGCGTGTTCTGTGACTCTCATGTTTATTTTGTACGTGATATTGTGACGATTTTTGCTCCCTCGTGTCTTATTTCTTCTTAAGCATTATGTACTCCTTAACGTTTCTACTGTGTCCCTCTGCATTTGACTCTCATGTTTATTTTGTACAAGCTATTGTGACAATTTTTGCTCCCTCGTGTCTTATTTCTTCTTAAGCATTATGTACTCCTTAACGGTTCTACTGTGTCCCTCTGCATTCTTTTTTCCTCCTCTCGATGTTTCCTCCCTTCTACCTTCGTCCCCCTAACTTCACCTCTCTTAAGCTAGTGCATCTCTCTTACCATCCTCTTCTTGCACCGCCTTCTCCAAACAATCTACTTTATGTGTGTCTTCTAGTTGCCCTTTACGACTCACCTGCTAACTCAGGTTTCCACCAAGAACTCATGTTCTGTAAATATTTTATGTCATTGCAACGTACTTGTAAATGTTATGTAAATATTATATGTAACCCTCCCCCACTCTATTCTATCTCACAGCAGTGCGGGTGGTTTTCCTCCGGGGACTCCGGTTTCCACCCTACAAATCGCTCTTGTACTGCCCTGTGACACTCATTACTTTACAGTAGCAAGCCTGACCGCCCGGCAACTTTTTTTCTCCCACTGTACTTCTATTTCTCCTCACTTTTTCTTCCCTGTGTACCAGTCTTGGTACACACACTGCCCCTTCTTGTAACACCCCCCTTTTTCTAAATAAAAACTTGAAACTTGAAACTTGAAAACGCACACTCGTTCTCACAGCAGTACGGCGACACTATGCCTCCCAAAGCATCAGGAAAGGCTGCCAAGAAAGCTGGCAAGGCACAGAAGGCCATTGCCAAGGGCGACAAGAAGAAGAAGCGCAGGAGGAAGGAGAGCTACTCCATCTACATCTACAAGGTGCTCAAGCAAGTCCACCCAGACACTGGCGTGTCCTCCAAGGCCATGTCAATCATGAACTCGTTCGTGAATGACATTTTCGAGCGCATCGCTGCCGAGGCATCCCGCCTGGCACACTATAACAAGCGCTCCACCATCACCAGCCGGGAAATCCAGACCGCTGTCCGTCTTCTTCTGCCTGGTGAACTGGCAAAACACGCTGTTTCTGAAGGCACCAAGGCTGTTACCAAGTATACCTCCTCCAAGTAAACAGGCGGCCAGTATACTGCTGCCAGTATAAAATAATACCCGGCTCCATTGGAGCCACACTTGAAAAGGAAAAAAGATACGATATAGACAAATGCATTATTATTATAATTATTGTTATTATTATTAATATTATTATTATTATTATTTTTATTATTATTATTATTATTATTATTATTATTATTATTATTATTATTATTATCATTATTAATAATATTAATATTGTTGTTTTTATTATGATTATTATTATAATAATTATTGTATCATTATTATTATTATTATTATTATTATTATTATTATTATTATTATTATTATTATTATTATGCTTATTATTATCGTGATTATTATTCTGTGGAGATAAAGAAAAGATAAAAAAAAAATAGAGATAAAGAAAGATAAAAATTCTCCCAAGTGAAAGAGATATGGCCATGGAAGAGGGAATAATAATAATAATATAAAAAAAAAAAAAGGGGGGAAGGATATTGAGTTGAAAGTCGAAAGTTAATTATTAACCTGATACTGAAAGATGGAAAATAAATATTTTCTTCCACAAAACCAAACAGATTGTCTATGAAAATTCTTTAATGAAAGAGATGTTTGGCCCTAAAAAGGGCCTAGATATTGCTGTTATGAAGATCATTCGTGGATGACTTCTTAGGCACGCTCGCCACGGATGCGACGAGCCAGTTGGATGTCCTTTGGCATGATAGTCACGCGCTTGGCATGGATGGCGCACAGGTTGGTATCCTCAAACAGACCCACGAGGTAAGCCTCGGAAGCTTCCTGGAGAGCCATGACAGCAGAGGACTGGAAGCGGAGGTCAGTCTTGAAATCCTGAGCAATTTCACGCACCAGGCGCTGGAAAGGCAGTTTCCTGATAAGCAGCTCAGTGCTCTTCTGATAACGGCGGATCTCACGGAGAGCAACGGTTCCAGGCCTGTAACGGTGGGGTTTCTTGACACCTCCAGTGGCTGGAGCAGACTTGCGAGCTGCCTTTGTAGCAAGCTGCTTGCGGGGCGCCTTGCCACCAGTGGACTTGCGAGCCGTTTGCTTGGTACGTGCCATAGTTGTGGTAACAACAACTCACAACGAACACTCAGCTGAGTCTGCCCGCGCTTCCCACAAAATCCCTTTATATATGAATCGGGTGGGCCCGACGACTCCAACCCTGCCTTGTGATTGGTCAGAAACGTCCAGTGAGGCTCATCGCCCACGCAGTCACCGCATGAAAGATGTGATCATTATTGTTAGTCTAATTCATTTTGTTCTTATTCTTATTCTTATTCTTATTCTTTCTTCCCTCATTCATAACAAATCTTGGAAAATATACAGCAGAACTGACATGTCATTTAAAATTCTAAGACAATTAGCAAGAAAGTTGTGATATTCTTATTTTTTTCATTCTTTTTATTCTATTTTTTTCTTATTCTTGTCATAATTAATATTGTTATCTTTATTATTTTCATTTTTTTTTATTATTCTTCCTTATCTTATTCTTATTTATCCTACTTTTAGAGAGATGAGGCTTGTGCGGTCACCCATCCAAGTTCTGCCCGGACCCCCTGCTTAACCTTGCTGATCCCGCCGTCAGCTGATTGGTCAAGAGCGGAGAACAAGGTGTTGGGAGGGCTTATTTCTCTTATTCTTATTCTTTCCTGTATTGTTGTTGCATTGTTGTGCTGAAAATGTTGGAAAATATGCACTAAAATTAACCCTTCATTCATAATTCTACGACAATTAGCAAGAGAGATATATTATTACTTTTTTCCCTTATTTTTGTTCTTTTTATTCTTAATCTTCTTTTTTTTATTATAGTTGTTATTGTTATTTTATTATTTTCGTTTTTCGTTCATTCTCCTCATTCTTATTGCTATTTTTTTCTATTCTCAGAGAGATGAGGCTTTTGTGGTCACCCATCCAAGTTCTTCCCGGACCCCCTGCTTAACTGCGCTGATCCCGCCGTTAGCTAATTGGCCAAGACCGGAGAACTAGGTGTTGGGAGGCCTTCTTTCTATTATTCTTATTCTTTCTTCCCCCATTCATATCGTTGTATTGGAAATGTTGGAAAATATACAAAAGAATTCACCCTTCTATGACAATTAGGAAGAAAGACATGGGATGCTTTCTTTCTTTTTTTTATATTCCTTTATTGTAATTTTTCTTATTCTTGTTATAATAATTCTTACTGTTATCTTTATTACTTAAAATTTTCGTTCATTCTCCCTATTCTTATTCTTATTTTTTTTATTTATTTATTTTTTTTTCAGACAGATGAGGCTTGTGTAGTCACCCATCCAAGTATTGCCCGAAACCCCTGCGTAATCTCGACGATTTCATTTGACAATACCTATTTACTTATTTATTTATTATTATATTTATTAAAAAAAAAAAAAAGAAGAAAAGAAGATGAAGAATAAGGTATGTAATCGAAATACTCTCTCTATACTGTAGCAATAGTTTAGCTGGATGTACTTGTATTGTGTCAAAAATACTTGCAATATCTGCAATTGTAACCTGCAGTGTCGGCATAATGCATAATTAAGCAATGAAAAGAAAAATTAATAAAAGAATAAATGAAAAAAAGAAAGAAAAAAAGATACAATTAACAATTAAATATATTAGCTACCCCTCTACGTTTCTTTATCACTGCAGAAAAATGGAAACATTTTAACGTAGACTTGTCAAAATTCAACTGAAATTAAGGGTTAAATAAGGATTGTCACCCCTTCCCCAGAGGATATTCATTGTCTTTTAATATATATATATATATATATATATATATATATATATATATATATATATATATATATATATATATATATATATATATATATATATATATATATATATATATATATATATATATATATTCTTTTTATTTAAAGTCTTATTTAGAGAGAGAGAGAGAGAGAGAGAGAGAGGTAACGTCCTTGAGGATAGCAGCTCTTCTACGCTCCGCTCAGTGATCAGCGTTAGAATGTAATTCCTCATTTCTTTAAAAAAAAAAAAAAAAAAAAAAAAACAGAAACTTTATTTAGGGGGCTTGCTGGAAACAAACTACAATGGAGGAAAGAACAATATGTCTGCTATATGACCCACCCAGTTAAATTTTCAAGAAGCAAACGCAAGTTGGAAAATACGAGGAAGATAAATTTTCATTTATATACGTTTTATGGTAATTTCTGCCACGCCTTCCTCTATTCATCAAACGTCACTGACACTTATTCCCTTTATTTTTTACTTTACAGAATCTTTTGTAGGGCAAGACTCTAGAGGATATGTGCTTTCATAAATTCTATAATGCTTTGCTTATCATAGAGACATAAAAAAAAAAAAATAATAATAATAAAAATAAATAAATTAATTAATTTAAAAAATCAAAATAAATAGATATATAAATTAATTAATTAATCAAATAAATTTCTATGCTTCACCTTTATAGCATTCGTATGAATGTCAAAACAAAACAAAAAATATAAATATAAATAATAATATGAAAAAAAAAATTACTAAATATATGAAAAATAGCATTACTACTACTACTACTACTACTACTACTACTGCTACTACTACTACTATTTTTTTTTTTTTTTTTATGTAGGAAGGACACTGGCCAAGGGCAACAAAAATGTAATAAAAAAAATGCCCACTGAAATGCCAGTCCCATACAGGGGTCAAAGCAGTGGTCAAAAAATGATGAATAAGTGTCTTGAAACCTCCCTCTTGAAGGAATTCAAGTCATAGGAAGGTGGAAATACGGAAGCAGGCAGGGAGTTCCAGAGTTTACCAGAGAAAGGGATGAATGATTGAGAATACTAGTTAACTCTTGCGTTAGAGAAGTGGACAGAATAGAGGTGAGAGAAAGAAGAAAGTCTTGTGCAGCGAGGCCACGGAAGGAGGGGAGGCATGCAGTTAGCAAGATCAGAAGAGCAGTTAGCATGAAAATAGCGGTAGAAGACAGCTAGATATGCAACATTGCGGCGGTGAGAGAGAAGCTGAAGACAGTCAGTTAGAGGAGAGGAGTTGATGAGACGAAAAGCTTTTGATTCCACCCTGTCTAGAAAAGCAGTATGAGTGGAACCCCCCTCAGACATGTGAAGCATACTCCATACATGGACGGATAAGGCCCTTGTACAGAGTTAGCAGCTGGGGGGGTGAGAAAAACTGGCGGAGACGTCTCAGAACACCTAACTTCATAAAAGCTGTTTTAGCTAGAGATGAGATGTG
Source organism: Scylla paramamosain (assembly GCF_035594125.1). Taxonomy (NCBI): domain Eukaryota; kingdom Metazoa; phylum Arthropoda; class Malacostraca; order Decapoda; family Portunidae; genus Scylla; species Scylla paramamosain. Next base: position 128,158 of record NW_026973785.1, on the reverse strand, counting down.
AAGTTTCCAGTTCAGATTATAAGTAAAGGACAGACCGAGGATGTTCAATGTAGAAGAGGGGGACAGTTGAGTGTCATTGAAGAAGAGGGGATAGTTGTCTGGAAGGTTGTGTCGAGTTGATAGATGGAGGAATTGATTTTTTGAGGCATTGAACAATATCAAGTTTGTTCTGCCCCAATGAGAAATTTTAGAAAGATCAGAAGTCAGGCGTTCTGTGGCTTCCCTGCGTGATATGTTTACCTCCTGAAGGGTTGGACGTCTATGAAAAGACGTGGAAAAGTGCAGGGTGGTATCTTCAGCGTAGGAGTGGATAGGACAAGAAGTTTGGTTTAGAAGATCATTAATGAATAATAAGAAGAGAGTGGGTGACAGGACAGAACCCTGAGGAACACCACTGTTAATTGATTTAGGAGAAGAACAGTGACCGTCTACCACAGCAGCAATAGAACGGTCAAAAAGGAAACTTGAGATGAAGTAAACAGAGAGAAGGATAGAAACCGTAGGAGGGTAGTTTGGAAATCAAAGCTTTGTGCCAGACTCTATCAAAAGCTTTTGATAATTATGTCCAAGGCAACAGCAAAAGTTTCACCAAAATCTCTAAAAGAGGATGACCAAGACTCAGTAAGGAAAGCCAGAAGATCACCAGTAGAGCGGCCTT
>NW_026973785.1:100000-125000 GCF_035594125.1 Scylla paramamosain | reverse complement strand
ATTATTTTATTTTATTTTTATTCTTATTATTATTTTCTTCCTCTTTTTCTTCTTCTTCTTCTTCTTTCTCTTCTTCTTCTTCTTCTTCTTCTTTTTCTTCTTCTTCTTCTTCTTATTATTATTATTATTAATTTATTATCATTATCATTATTATTTGTATAGTAATAATGATAAGGAGAAGAAGAAGAAGAAGAATTTATTATTAAGAACAATGATGATGTGAGGTGGTAGCAGTAGTTAAGTGTGCTCTCGGCCCAGGAATGTCTGGGCCAATCACAGAACTGGCTGGGACGGGGACCCGTGATCCTGATCCAGTTGCGGGATGAAGCTTGTGTAGTCACCCATCCACGTTTTGCCCAGAGCCGTTGCTTAACCTCGTTGATCTTGAAAAGAATCTATGAAAAGAATAATAAGGATATATATATATATATATATATATATATATATATATATATATATATATATATATATATATATATATATATATATATATATATACACACACAGAGAAAGAGAGAGAGAGAGAGAGAGAGAGAGAGAGAGAGAGAGAGAGAGAGAGAGAGAGATGCTTTATTTGTCAATGGAAGCATTTTATTAGGAGGAGGCAGTAGACACCTGCCGAAACGATAATTACTCCCAGTGAGGTCTAAAGCACTGTTCAGGGGGTGCTGTGAACTTATCATTAAACCCAGCTGTGACCTCACTGAACGTTTCCCTTTGTGTCTCACAACACAAGGGGGTAGTCACAGCCTGCCCTCTAAAGACAACTCTCTTCCTCCACACAAAACTACAAGCACCTAATAACACACACACCCTTCACTCCAAAAAATTTAAAATCATGGCGACTCCTACACCAGCCTCGGAGTCCCCATCTGGGGAGGGGACCATAAATGTCCCCAGGTCGGACTGCCTTTCCGTCGACGACCCTAAGTGTCTTGACACCCCCCTCAACTTTTTCTTCATTAACTTCTGCAACATTCGCGGTCTAAGATCTAATTTTCAATCTGTAGAACACCACCTCTCCTCTTCTAAACCTCATCTTCTTTTCCTCACTGAAACTCAGGTGTCTGAGGCAACTGACAGTAGCCCCTTTTCTGTTCCCTCCTACTTTCTCTATCCTCATTTTCGATCCAAAGCTGGATGCTGCGTTTATGTGCGCAATGACTTAACCTGCTCTCGTGCCCACGCTCTTGAATCTTCCGAGTTTTCCACCATCTGGCTACGACTACAGAGTCATTCTCATACTAAATTTATCTGTGCTGTATACCTCTCTCCTAACTCCTCTGACTATAAGAAATTCTTTGACTACTTAACTTCCAAAGTGGAGCACATTCTGACGCTCTTCCCTTTTGCAGAGATCTCCATTCTTGGAGACTTCAATGTTCACCACCAGCTTTGGCTTTCCTCTCCCTTCACTGACCATCCTGGTGAACTAGCCTACAACTTTGCTATCCTCCATGACCTTGAGCAATTGGTGCAACACCCTACTCGTATTCCTGACCGTCTTGGAGATACGCCCAACATTCTTGACCTTTTCCTGACCTCTAATCCTTCTGCTTATGCTGTCACCCTTTCTTCTCCGTTGGGCTCCTCCGATCACAATCTCATATCTTTATCTTGTCCTATCACTCCAATCCCTCCTCAGGATCCCCCTAAGCGAAGGTGCCTCTGGCGTTTTGCCTCTGCTAGTTGGGGGGACCTGAGGCGGTATTTTGCTGATTTTCCTTGGAATGACTACTGCTTCCGTGTCAGAGACCCGTCTTTGTGTGCTGAGCGCATAACAGAGGTGATAGTGTCTGGCATGGAGGCGTACATTCCTCACTCTTTTTCTCGTCCTAAACCTTCTAAACCTTGGTTTAACACAGCTTGTTCTCGTGCTATACATGATAGAGAGGTGGCCCACAAAAGGTACTTAAGCCTTCCTTCACCAGAATCTCATGCACTTTATATTTCTGCCCGGAACCATGCCAAGTCTGTTCTCCAACTAGCCAAAAACTCCTTCATTAACAGAAAATGTCAAAACCTTTCAAGATCTAACTCCCCTCGTGATTTCTGGCATCTAGCCAAAAATATCTCCAATAACTTTGCTTCTTCTTCTTTCCCTCCTTTACTTCAACCAGATGGCACCACTGCTATCACATCTATTTCTAAAGCTGAACTCTTTGCTCAAACCTTTGCTAAAAACTCTACCTTGGACGATTCTGGGCTTGTTCCTCCCTCTCCTCCACCCTCTGACTACTTCATGCCTCGTATTAAAATTCTTCGTAATGATGTTTTCCATGCCCTCGCTGGCCTAAACCCTCAGAAGGCTTATGGACCTGATGGGGTCCCTCCTATTGTTCTCCGAAACTGTGCCTCCGTGCTTGCACCTTGCCTAGTCAAACTCTTTCAGCTCTGTCTGTCAACATCTACCTTTCCTTCTTGCTGGAAGTTTGCCTACATTCAACCTGTTCCTAAAAAGGGTGACCGCTCTAATCCCTCAAACTACCGTCCTATTGCTTTAATTTCCTGCTTATCTAAAGTTTTTGAATCTATCCTCAACAGGAAGATTCTTAAACATCTATCACTTCACAACCTTCTATCTGATCGCCAGTATGGGTTCCGTCAAGGCCGCTCTACTGGTGATCTTCTGGCTTTCCTTACTGAGTCTTGGTCATCCTCTTTTAGAGACTTTGGTGAAACTTTTGCTGTTGCCTTGGACATATCAAAAGCCTTTGATAGAGTCTGGCACAAAGCTTTGATTTCCAAACTACCCTCCTACGGTTTCTATCCTTCTCTCTGTAACTTCATCTCAAGTTTCCTTTCTGACCGTTCTATTGCTGCTGTGGTAGACGGTCACTGTTCTTCTCCTAAATCTATTAACAGTGGTGTTCCTCAGGGTTCTGTCCTGTCACCCACTCTCTTCTTATTATTCATTAATGATCTTCTAAACCAAACTTCTTGTCCTATCCACTCCTATGCTGATGATACCACCCTGCACTTTTCCACGTCTTTTCATAGACGTCCAACCCTTCAGGAGGTAAACATATCACGCAGGGAAGCCACAGAACGCCTGACTTCTGATCTTTCTAAAATTTCTGATTGGGGCAGAGCAAACTTGGTATTGTTCAATGCCTCAAAAACTCAATTCCTCCATCTATCAACTCGACACAATCTTCCAGACAACTATCCCCTCTTCTTCAATGACACTCAACTATCCCCCTCTTCTACACTGAACATCCTTGGTCTGTCCTTTACTTATAATCTGAACTGGAAACTTCACATCTCATCTCTAGCTAAAACAGCTTCTATGAAGTTAGGTGTTCTGAGACGTCTCCGCCAGTTTTTCTCACCCCCCCAGCTGCTAACTCTGTACAAGGGCCTTATCCGTCCATGTATGGAGTATGCTTCACATGTCTGGGGGGGTTCCACTCATACTGCTGTTCTAGACAGGGTGGAATCAAAAGCTTTTCGTCTCATCAACTCCTCTCCTCTAACTGACTGTCTTCAGCCTCTCTCTCACCGCCGCAATGTTGCATCTCTAGCTGTCTTCTACCGCTATTTTCATGCTAACTGCTCTTCTGATCTTGCTAACTGCATGCCTCCCCTCCTTCCGCGGCCTCGCTGCACAAGACTTTCATCTTTCTCTCACTCCTATTCTGTCCACCTCTCTAACGCTAGAGTTAACCAGTATTCTCAATCATTCATCCCTTTCTCTGGTAAACTCTGGAATTCCTTGCCTGCTTCTGTATTTCCACCTTCCTATGACTTGAATTCCTTCAAGAGGGAGGTTTCAAGACACTTATCCACCAGTTTTTGACCACTGCTTTGACCCTTTTAGGGAGTGGCATTTCAGTGGGCATTTTTTTTTATTAGATTTTTGTTGCCCTTGGCCAGTATCCTTCCTACATAAAAAAAAAAAAAAAAAAAAAAAAAAAAATTTGTTTTTCTTTTCTGCTTGCCTTATTGCATTGTTTTATCATCAAGGGAGGGAAAAAAATGCAAAATGATGAATAAATAAGGAAATAAAAATGTTGGAATGCCAACAACATCTGGTGTTCCCAGGCGGTCACCCATCCAAGTACTAACCGGACCCAACGTTGCTTAACTTCGCTGATCAGACGAGAAGCGGTGTATTCAACGTGGTGTGGTCGTTGGCTCTGATGAGCTTGACTTATCGACTATTTGAAGATGATGTTCTCCTGCTTAGTTATGAAAGCAACGCTTTTCATAGTATAGTTATAATTATATATATATATATATATATATATATATATATATATATATATATATATATATATATATATATATATATATATATATATATATATATATATATATATATATATATATATATATATATATACATAAACCATACTGGAAGAGCAAGGAGTTAGTGTTAATAAATATATTTGTTTTTTCTTCCAACTAGAAGAGAGGAAACTGGTTATGCTACCAAATGGAAGATAGTTTCTGAAAATTAGAATATGAATTCAGTTGAAACATTACTTGATACTGAATGAATCTTGCGCATGCCTACAAGAAAAGAGTCAGGGGAGAAGGTATATTATCTCGGCATGCCTTAGCGCGCCGGAAAATCTTGCAACCCCTCCACCTTTATATTGAGTTTTATTCACATTTGTGCTTGTGTATGTGAATTTAGTCATAAATGTGCAGTTGCAGGGTCAACACTGAAACAGAAAACCTATGCATATGACCCGATAATGTTAAATTAAGTGAGAAAAACAGGGAAAATAGTAATTTACTACACGCACGACCGCTCTGGCTCAATATATACCGCGCGACAAAAATTTTGAGGCACATTCGTGAGCTTCCTGTTAGACCGTTCGGACGTCGTACTAGCAGCTCTCATCACCATGACTGGCCGCGGCAAGGGAGGCAAGGGTCTTGGAAAGGGAGGCGCCAAGCGTCACCGTAAGGTTCTGCGTGATAACATCCAGGGAATCACCAAGCCTGCTATCCGTCGTCTAGCTCGCCGAGGTGGCGTCAAGCGCATCTCTGGTCTCATCTACGAGGAGACTCGTGGGGTGCTCAAGGTGTTCCTTGAGAACGTTATCAGGGATGCTGTCACCTATACCGAGCACGCCAAGCGTAAGACCGTTACTGCCATGGACGTTGTCTACGCCCTCAAGCGTCAGGGCCGTACCCTGTACGGATTTGGTGGTTAAATCGCTCCATTATTGAGATGGTGCCAGCTATTCAGCTTGCATTATCATCATTGAATAACATCATCTCCCGGACCTTTTTAAGGTCCACAAACATGAAAAGAAAGAAGGACCATAGACTACTATTATTACTACTACTTTCTCATAACCATGTTCACTATCACTATCTGAGCTAAGAAAAGAAACCATTATTAATTATAACCATCTTTCTCACTTCATCAGGTCTTCTCCAAGTATTATTATTATTATCATTATTATTATTATTATTATTATTATTATTATTATTATCATTATTATTATTATTATTATTATTATTATTATTATTATTATTATTATTATTATTATTATTATCATTGACTTATTTCAATGATCACGCCCCTCATCGTTCTCAGTTTCTCATAAAACAAAATATACATTGAGATGAAAAAGACGCTCAACATATCACAATAGGCAACACATCTAATCAACTCTCCACTGTGACACACAGCAGGTACATTAGTAGAAATATAGTATACATATTTATTCTCGGTCACTTGCGTGCCTGACTAAATAATAATAATAATAATAACAAATAACTAACTCGAAAATAAATACACTACTTGCTTATTATTGATATACCAGTATAGTCTACACAACTCTCTAGATGTTTGAACGTGTGGCTCCGAAGAGGAGCCGGATTGATGGTGATATTGGCTGAAGGGGAGGGAGGCCCTTTATTTACTTCTTCTCAGTCTTCTTGGGAAGGAGCACGGCCTGAATGTTGGGCAGCACGCCACCCTGTGCAATGGTGACTCCGGAGAGGAGCTTGTTAAGTTCCTCGTCGTTGCGGATGGCCAGCTGCAGGTGACGTGGGATGATGCGAGTCTTCTTGTTGTCACGGGCGGCATTGCCGGCAAGCTCAAGGACTTCAGCAGCCAGGTACTCCATAACTGCCGCAAGGTACACGGGGGCACCAGCACCCACGCGCTCGGCGTAGTTGCCTTTCCTTAGAAGGCGATGAATCCTGCCGACCGGGAACTGGAGTCCAGCACGACTGGAACGGGACTTTGACTTTCCCTTCACCTTTCCTCCCTTGCCGCGTCCAGACATGATAATGGATGTTGTGGTAGTAGTAGTAGTAGTAGTAGTTGTTGTTGTTGGTGATAAATGAGGAGCGCGAGTACTCTAACCTCGTCGGTAGCTCTGCGAGCAAGTAGTGAATTTTGGGAAAAACGGCTATATATACGCGAGATCAGATCGGCCCAGAGCGCGTCTGGACCAATCAGGACGCTCGCTGAGGTGGCGACTCCTGATCCTGAGTAGGCACGCTAATATATATACCACTTTTCAACTGAGAAAACGCACACTCGTTCTCACAGCAGTACGGCGACACTATGCCTCCCAAAGCATCAGGAAAGGCTGCCAAGAAAGCTGGCAAGGCACAGAAGGCCATTGCCAAGGGCGACAAGAAGAAGAAGCGCAGGAGGAAGGAGAGCTACTCCATCTACATCTACAAGGTGCTCAAGCAAGTCCACCCAGACACTGGCGTGTCCTCCAAGGCCATGTCAATCATGAACTCGTTCGTGAATGACATTTTCGAGCGCATCGCTGCCGAGGCATCCCGCCTGGCACACTATAACAAGCGCTCCACCATCACCAGCCGGGAAATCCAGACCGCTGTCCGTCTTCTTCTGCCTGGTGAACTGGCAAAACACGCTGTTTCTGAAGGCACCAAGGCTGTTACCAAGTATACCTCCTCCAAGTAAACAGGCGGCCAGTATACTGCTGCCAGTATAAAATAATACCCGGCTCCATTGTAGCCACACTTGAAAAGGAAAAAAGATACGATATAGACAAATGCATTATTATTATAATTATTGTTATTATTATTAATATTATTATTATTATTATTTTTATTATTATTATTATTATTATTATTATTATTATTATTATTATTATCATTATTAATAATATTAATATTGTTGTTTTTATTATGATTATTATTATAATAATTATTGTATCATTATTATTATTATTATTATTATTATTATTATTATTATTATTACTCGTATTATTATTATTATGCTTATTATTATCATGATTATTATTCTGTGGAGATAAAGAAAAGATAAAAAAAAAATAGAGATAAAGAAAGATAAAAATTCTCCCAAGTGAAAGAGATATGGCCATGGAAGAGGGAATAATAATAATAATATAAAAAAAAAAAAAAGGGGGGAAGGATATTGAGTTGAAAGTCGAAAGTTAATTATTAACCTGATACTGAAAGATGGAAAATAAATATTTTCTTCCACAAAACCAAACAGATTGTCTATGAAAATTCTTTAATGAAAGAGATGTTTGGCCCTAAAAAGGGCCTAGATATTGCTGTTATGAAGATCATTCGTGGATGACTTCTTAGGCACGCTCGCCACGGATGCGACGAGCCAGTTGGATGTCCTTTGGCATGATAGTCACGCGCTTGGCATGGATGGCGCACAGGTTGGTATCCTCAAACAGACCCACGAGGTAAGCCTCGGAAGCTTCCTGGAGAGCCATGACAGCAGAGGACTGGAAGCGGAGGTCAGTCTTGAAATCCTGAGCAATTTCACGCACCAGGCGCTGGAAAGGCAGTTTCCTGATAAGCAGCTCAGTGCTCTTCTGATAACGGCGGATCTCACGGAGAGCAACGGTTCCAGGCCTGTAACGGTGGGGTTTCTTGACACCTCCAGTGGCTGGAGCAGACTTGCGAGCTGCCTTTGTAGCAAGCTGCTTGCGGGGTGCCTTGCCACCAGTGGACTTGCGAGCCGTTTGCTTGGTACGTGCCATAGTTGTGGTAACAACAACTCACAACGAACACTCAGCTGAGTCTGCCCGTTTCAGTTTCAGTTTCAGTTTATTAAAGAAAGTTACATGAAAAAATGGGGAACAAGATATACAATAGTCAAAGGGGGGGGGGAGGGGGTTACAAAGTAGGGGAGAAACACAGAAAAATTACAGGAAAGAAAGTGGCCGGGCGGTCCGGCTAGCTATTCTTACTACTAGTATGCCTGAGCTCTTTTTATTGGGCATATTTTGTAGTTTACATAATTATTTAACTATTTTACATAAATTAGAAATATTATGTACAAAATATACATTTATTTATATCTGGGCAAGGGAGCGTCTTGCCCTTCAGTGATGAGGAGGCTTCTGGGGAACCAGGCATGTTGCTGGTTCGGTGCCTCCTCGTGTAGCCTCAGGACATTCCTAATGTATTCCCCGTCATCGTCCTTCAGGCGTTGCCACACCGCCTCAGCCATGAGGTGCAGCCTGACGTTGATGGCGGGGAGGGATGCTCGATGGTGGAGTTCTTCACTGGTGATGAAATCCTGCCAATTGGTATTGAAGATGAAGCGGAGCGCTGAGTTCTGAACCTTCTGGAGCCGACTGATGGCCCGCCTGCTCATGGCGTGAGTGGGGATCGGTGGGTAAGTGAGGACAGGGATCACCAGGGCCTTCACCAGGTGGAGTTTTATGCCTTCCTCCAGGTCCCGGAACCTGTACAGGGAAGCTAGCGCTGAACGGGCTTGTGCAACCCGTGCCGTGATGTGGGTGGTGTAGCCCCTGCCCGTGACCCTGAGGCCCAGGATGGAGCCCTGCCTCTTGAAGGCGACTGGCTCCCCCTGCACATGGAGGGGGACTGGCCGGTGTGCCGCCATGGGGATGACGGTGAACTTGGCAAGATTTGTCCTTATTTTCCACCGTTTCTCGAAGTCATTGACCCTGGTGATCTCCCTCTCGGTGCGAGCGTTGAGCATGGCTCCAGACCTGCCAGGATGAAACACGACCTGCGAGACGTCATCTGCGTAGAGGATGTTGGTACCAGCTGCTGAGCCCGGATAGTCGCTGGTGTAGATGGTGTAGAGGGTGGGAGAGAGGACACTGCCCTGGGGCACGCCACTCTCTAGGCCGAACACTGGGCCGAGGTGGGAGCCGACTTTAATCCTCGCCGTCCTATCCGCCAGGAAGTCGCAAAGCAGTCTGGTAACTGGGTCTGGGAGACCCAGCTGTAGCACCTTGTACTTGAGTCCAAGGTGCCACACTTTGTCAAACGCTTTGCTTACATCCCGGAGGACGAGGTGGCATCGGAAGCGGGAGGCCTGGTGTAGAGCCAGTGTCTCCGTGGCCACAGCTATGGCGTGGGTTGTCCCTCTCCCCCTCCGAAAGCCGAACTGCCCAGGGTGGTAGAGGCCGTGTCCATCCAGGTGGTCCCGAAGCCTGCTCGTGACAATTCTCTCGAACATTTTCCCTGGGACTTCCAGAAGGGAGATGGGCCTATAGCTGGCAGGACTGGTGGGAACCTTTCCAGGTTTCACCACCAGCCGCATCTCCGCTTCCTTCCAGCCGTCAGGGAAGTATCCAGCTGACAGGGAGGCGTTTAGAATCTCCTGCAGTCTGTCCAAGGCACTGACTGGGAGATGGGAGAGGATTGTCTTGTTGATCCCACTCTTGCCGGGGCAGGTGGCCTTGGTGGACCGGATGGCCCGGGTCAGCTCCAGAGACGAGATCCGGCAGTTAAGCGGGGAATCGCCTCGCAGTCTGGTGGGGTCAGCTGCTCCGTACGGGTGCGTGTCTTGGATGCGAGGTCTAAGGCGATCCAGCACGTCTTCTTCGTCGGAGTCTAACTCGTCCTCCTCCTGGAATACCCTCTCCCAGGTGGAGGTGTGGAGACGAGCTTTGTCAGCGTCTGAGTAATGTTTATGTCCTTGGTCGTCAATTAAGTATGAGTCTGGTTTTACTGAGCGTCCTGAAAGCTGTTTAACTTTTTTCCAGAAGACCCTGGGGTTTTTGTGGCTTGCAGCTAAGCTGGCAAGCCTGCTTCCCCAGTGATCTTTGGATTCCTGTCGTCTTCTGTCTGTCAATGTGTGTCTCAACTGTATGTAGCGACGGTAATTGTCAATTGTCCATCCAGTCTGGGAAGCCTGTTCCCTTAGCGCGTCGAACTGAATTCTAGTTATTTGTGTCAGTCGGGAGGGTCTGGGTTGCGGGTCTACTCTGTACGTGGTCTTAGGTATGTGTCTGTCAGCTGTCGTCTTAACAGTATAAGTCCAAGTCTGCAAAGCTCTGTCTATTTCCTCAAGGGAAGCTTGGGAAATGTCATGATAATTAGTCATCTGAAGTCCATTGTCATTAGTGAATTGTTCCCAGTCTGTCCTATGGTATGCGTAGGTCGGCAGTGTGGGAGTGAGTAAAGGAGAGGTAGAAATGTCAAGAATTAGGGGAATATGGTCACTTGTGGTGAGAGGTCCTGGTGTAATGGTGTAGTGGAGAAAGTTAAGGCGGTTAGTAAGAACAATGTCAGGAGAAGAAGATGAGAGAGGTCCGTAATAGGTGGGGAAGTCAGGTCCAATGTGTTTTGCAGTTTGTCGTCTGAGATAGTCGATGAGGTCTCGTCCTACTTGGTTGGTTGTCGCTGTACCTAATGTCGGGTGTCGAGCGTTGAGATCCCCAGCTAAAAAAACAGGGGATTGTCTGCGTAATAATCTAAGAAAGTCAGGGTGGGGAATAAAAGGTCTTCGCGGAGGAAGGTATGATGTGGCTATTGTGAGGGGGCCGTCTGGAGACTCTATTACTACGGCAAGAGTCTCTGAGAGGAAGTCATCCTCAATCCTATGCCTAATTGTCTTCCTAATTGCAATAGCCACTCCGTCCATCTGTTCGTTGCTGAAATTTTGTTGGTAGGTCCTAAAGCCTGGGATTTTTAATCGTTTTTCGTCCTTTAGTCCATGACTGTTGATAAGAACAATGTCTGGGTCAAACTGTCTGTACGTATTAATCAAGTCAAACTTACGTGTGTCCCATGTCAAGACGTTGTGCTGGATCACCCTGAGACGACGCATCATTTTCGGTAGCTACGCGTCCTTCTTGGTGTGTGGGAGTTCCGAAGATGATCCGGGAGAGGGCCATTGGTGAGGGAGGCAAAGAGCCTGGGCTCCACCGACTTACAGAGCCGGTGAAAGGGGCCTTTGGTGTTCTTCAGCCACTGAAGGACATCCTCCGTGGCGTTGTGTTCCCCATTGTGGCCGACTTTGAAGCGACCTTCCTGGATCCCCTTGTGGATCTTGGGTCCGGTGAGGGGGGAAGGCCAGGTGTCGTCGTTTGACTTTATAACAGTTACTGCGATACGGGGGGCGTCGTACGGTTGCTGGGACTGTTGGCCATGTTCTGTATCCTCTTCCTCGGAGTCATCTTCCTCTTCGTCAGAAGACTGAGCACGCTCGTCCTCCGAGTCAGGCTTCTGCGTGATGGGAGGTGGATTGTGAGTAGCAGAGCTTGAGGAGTGAGGGGATGTCTCGTCACTTGTGAGACATTTTATGATGGCGAGAGAGGGCACTGTCTGGGGTAGTTTGACGTCCGGCAGGCCGTTCATAGCAAGGCCTTCCGAGAGAGTCCTCTGGAAGGTCCCCGGAGTTGCAGCTTCTGCCATGTGTGCATGAAGCACACACAGTACACCCTTGAGACTGATCTTGCTCAAGTCACTAGCTGGTTGAGTGCCTGCAGAAGAGGCTGCTAGGGAGTAAGTGGCTGGCTTGGTTCTTTCACTTTTCAGTAGGTCTGTCTTCTCCCTCAAGGCTCTCTTTCTCACTGGACACCTCATAGCTCGGGCACTATGGTTTTGCCCACAGTGAAGACAACGTTTCTCAGCAGCCCTGCAGTCTCGGAAAGTGTGGTCTTCTTGGCCACACTCGGAGCACACTTGGTAGGAAGAGGGCTTGTGGCAAAATCTTGTTTCGTGTTCCTCTACTGCATAGCACTTGTTGCATGTCATCAAGGGGACGTAAACCTCTTCCTCTATTTGTGACGGGGCTACCGAGAGGCAGAACATGAGCAAGCCATGTTCCTTGGCCTTTCGTGCCATGTCACCGGTGGTGAAGGTGATTTTAATGGTCTTCGACCTCGGGAACTTGAAGATTTCCACCACCTTTGCCCATGATTGACGACTCTCAATATCTTCTTTGATATCCTCCGGGGAGTTGTCATAGACTAGCTCATCTAGCCTCAGGCACACAACTGTGCGCCTGGACTTGAGCTCTGGAGGCATGATGGGCGTGAAATCACTGTCAGCAAGAGTTTGCAGCATGCTGGGACTGAAGATGTTGTCTGCATCCTTGTCAGTTGCAGTCAGCACAATGATTGCATCCCATGAGGAGATGAGTCTTGTGGGCTTTACCGCAGGGCTGAGGATACCAAGGAGCTGACGCTTGGAGGCCAACTCCTTGGGCCGGGGGTGTTTTATCTTCACCCGTCCCATCTTGTTACTGAGGCTGGGTGTCTGCCATATGGGGCAACAGAAGCCGACTCTGGGAGGACAGGATTGCCGAGGTGCACAGCAGTAAAAGTATCTGGGTTCTGGATACAACAGTGCACCAGACTAAGTTGGTAAAAACACGTCACAGCACAGGGGCAGGGTGGAAACGGGGGGGAGGGGAGACGCACTGGGGAAGCAAATCACCCTCCGGGGGAAAGGGGAGACACTCTGGGGGGAGGGGACACACTGGGGGAATTATCCTGGGCACTGGAGAGAGGGGGAGCCACTGAGGGAAGGAAGCACTTCAGAGTATATCCGTGGAATGAGGTGTTAATCCTGGGCACAGTGGTGGGGAGGGGGAAAACATCCTGGGCACAGGGAAGCATTCGAGGGGGGCGGGGATAATCCTGGGCACTGGGGAAGGGAGGGGGAATACATCCTGGGCACTAGGGAACACTCGTGGGTAGCGGGTTAATCCTGGGCACTGGGGAATGGAGGGGGAGTACTGGGGATAATCCTGGGCACAAGGGGATGGGGAAGCACTGGGCGAGTCCTGGGCACAAGGGGGGGGACACTGGGGGCTGGGGAAGCACTGGGGCGAATCCTGGGGACTGGGAAAGGGGGAAGCACTGGGGAGGGGGAGGGGGAAGCACTGGGGAGGTGGCGCAGAGGGAGGGGAGGAAAGCACTGGGAAGGGGAAGTAAATCCTGGGCACTGGGGAAGGGGGAACACGTCCTGGTCACTTGTTCATTGCTGTGATGAGTTGTTGTGGAAGCCTGGAGGTCTGGAATGTGTAGAGTGTGGCACTGGCACTGTGATAGTCTTGTGGCACTGGGGAGGCAAGGGTTTTTTCCCTTGCACGGTGTGGCTGCAGGGGAGGGAAGAGTGAACCACTGGAGTGCATCGTCAGCTCAGGGGAGAGAGTGGCGGCTGCTGGATGCGTTGCAGGGTACGTGCGGTCCTTAGGAAGGCCGAGAATCCTGTGAGGACTACAAAAACCCTCTTCCAAGCGGTGTCTCCTGTGCCAGGTAAGTATACTCTATCTCTGGCGGCTGGGTGGAGCGCGGCCGGGACCAGCAGCGGTGGCAAAAGGAGGTAGGGCCTTCACGATCCCGGTGTCTCCTGTGCCAGGTAAGTATGATTTCTGGGCGAGCGGGGAGCAGTGTTCAGCAACCCAAGTTTATGGATTCCTGTTGAGGAGGAGCAAGTTCCTCCTGCTGTAGGCGCCCTTAGAGGCAGCGGAGGTGTCGGGAAACGACCTGCCTTGCCACAGGATAGTCTGGTGGTAAAGGTACCCGACCTTGAGACCTCTTGACAGCTGCTACGGCGTCGTCGATGTCTTCTGCCTCTTCTGCGGCGTCTTCTTTCTTGGAGGGAGGAGGAGAGGAGGAGAGATGTTCTCTCTTCGGCGAGCTGAAAGCAAGTCAGTCTCCAAGTCAAGTAGTAGTAGTGAATTTTGGGAAAAACGGCTATATATACGCGAGATCAGATCGGCCCAGAGCGCGTCTGGACCAATCAGGACGCTCGCTGAGGTGGCGACTCCTGATCCTGAGTAGGCACGCTAATATATATACCACTTTTCAACTGAGAAAACTGTACACTACCAACGAAATGCGGAATCTGCGCCGGCAGCCACGAGACAGAAAAATGCATCAAGATGCACAAAGAAGGAGGCACAACGACAGCGAAGTGTCCCAACTGCCACCGTCCACATCACGCCTGGAACAAAAGCTGCACAGCCAGGAGAGAGTTAGTCGATGTTCAGAAGGCCTCCCAACACCAGTGGATGACTCGACATCGCCCCTCTCTCGCCACCACCAATGGCCCAGCTCTGGCGGCCACTTCGACCTGGGGCAGCCAACCAGCACAGCCACAACAACCAGCACAGCCACAACAGACTCCAAACATGACAGCAAACGCCGATTTTCCAGCACTAGGAACACTAGGAACAGCAGCACAGCAACCAAGGACAGGCAGCAGGCCACGACAGCGAATCAACGCATCACGACCACCAACTCGACAAACAGAACACATCACTCTCTCCAAGCAGGACCTGCAGGCGATGTTCCAGACGTTTGCCACTGCCCTCGTCTCCATGCTGGGAAAACAAATACCGTCGGAAGACATCACCACACTATCGGAACAAGTTGTGGCCAAAGTGTGCAAGAAGCGGTCAGCACTCCAGCAGCCACCCACCAGCCGCAGCTCCTCGCCTCGGCCACGCAGCCAGTCACCCGCACTGATGCCAGCTCCTCAAACCAACAAGGGAATCACTCCCGCCTCGGCGAACATCGCGAGAGAAAAGGCGGCCCTCGGGATAACACAGAACCGGCGCAGTGTTCCACAGCAAACAAACCCAGCAACACCACCAACACAAACAATGGATATGACACTCACCCTGACACCAACGACGACACTCACACAAACGACACAGGAAACACAGACAGAGAAGAAGACGTGCAAGAAGCACAAAGACAGGCGCTCCAAATCCTGCAGTGGAACTGCTGCACGATATCAAATAAACACCACCTCCTAATGGCAGACGCATACGAAAATAGTTGGGATGTCATCCTGCTACAAGAGACGGGCCTGCCTCAGGACACACAAACCCGCTTCTCAGGATACACTGCATACCACCTTCCGGCCATAGACAGACAGACAAGAGGCTGCTCCATCTTAGTTAAAAGCTGCATACCAAGCCAAAAGATCAACAATCCTGTCGACTGCGGTGATCGAACCGAGGTCCTAGGAATCACCCTCCAACTCCGCCACGGACCCATCCAAGTCTACAACATATACAACAACCTCGTGACACCCCTCGAGATCAGTGAACTCCTTGCCCTCTGCGCAACAACAAGTGTCTTCATCGGGGGAGACTTCAACGCCCATCACACCATCCTCGGATCAAGAAGACAGAACAGAGACGGGCAACATTTAGCTGAAGTAATGGCCAACGTTCCCGAGGCAACTCTCCTGAACACCATAGGAGAGCCCACACACATCCAAGGCGGTATCCTTGACCTCTCTTTTGCCTCTCCCCATCTCAGCCACGGGGCAAAGTGGGAGCTACATGACCACCTCGCCAGTGACCACTTTGCTACCACCATCAAAATCAACTGTGAAAAACCCTCCACCCCAGCACTCGTCCCCAGATGGAACACGAAAAAGGCAGACTGGCCGAGATTTAGAGAAGAAATCCTCCATCACCTAGCCCAGACAGAATCCGGCCTCACAGCAGATGACTTGGAACATCGGCTAGTTGACGCCTTCCACCATGCAGCAAACAAAGCCATTCCTAAAACGAAGAAACCAACACATAACTATAAAGATCGCTGGTACTATGATCAGAGAGTCAAAGAATATAACCACCGGATAAATCAAGCAAGAAAACTCAACCGAACACACAACACAGAGACCACAAGGGGACTCCTGCGTGCTGCCATCAGGACGGCGAGAGAGGGGAAAAAGGCAATAAAAACAGAAAAATGGCTGGAATGGTGCTCCGGCATGAACGCCCACACCACTCTCAGCGACCTCTGGAAGCACGTGAAAACTGCAACCGGCAAGAGGACACCGAGAGCACCTACACACCCAGACCCAGAGAGGGAAGCCGCCAGACTTCTACAAACTTACGTTCACAGAGCCAGCCCAGCGCAGCTCAGCCCCGCGTCCCTAGCCAAGCTTGAAGAGCAACGTCCAGCCCAAGACACCTTCATCCAACAAGCCTGTAGACAAAGACACCCAGCAGACACAGCCTTTACGCCCCGGGAACTGCAGAAGGCGCTACAGCCCAGACCCGACACAGCTGCCGGTGCGGACAAAATCACATACTCCATGATCAGAAAAGGAGGTGAAGCAGCACAAGATGAGCTCCTCAAAATAATCAACACCTCATACGCTACAGGACTTCTACCATCAGCTTGGAAAGAGGCAACCATACACCCAGTTCCGAAGCCAAGAGACCCAGGCAAAACAAGGCCAATCTCTCTGCTAAGCTGCTTTGGGAAGACAGCTGAGAGAATGGTCCTAAACAGACTACATTGGGTGGCTGGCCCACTACACGAAAACATTTTTGCCTACACTCGAAACATCGGAACAAGGGATTGCCTCTTTGACATGCTGACATCCATATCTGGAAGGAAGGCCGTAGTCATCTTCTTAGATATGGAAAAGGCGTTCGAGCTGGCAAACGCAAGAGCCATTCTGACAGCCCTCGCAAAGAAAGGAGTGGCAGGGAACCTGTTGGCATGGGTAAAAGACTTTCTCACTGGCCGAAAAGCACGGGTGCAGTTCCAGGGTCGCCTCTCCAACTACGCGACCTTTGAAAACGGCACACCCCAAGGAAGCATCCTCAGTCCACACCTGTTCAACACCCTAATGGAGGAGCTTGTGTCACTTCCACTCACTACAGGCTCCAAGATTCTGTGCTACGCCGATGACATTGCCATCATCACAACGGGGCCACTCCACCTCCGAAAAGCACAGAATGCCATCACCGCAGTCGCCAAGAAGTGCAACTCCCTAGGACTAAAAATAAACTTCGAGAAGACAAAGGCCATGTACTTCAACGGCGGGAGACCCCATGCACCCCTTCAAGTACAGCCCCATGAAATTGAATGGACAACCCAACATCCTTACTTAGGAATATGGATGGATGAAAACCTAGAATTCAGACGGCACGTGAGGTCCATACAAGAAAGAACCAACACCAGGCTCAAAGCTATGAGAGCCATCACTGCAACAGAAGGCGGTGCCAACTTTAAAGTGCTTAGGCTACTCTACATCCAGGCCATAAGGTCCATTGTAGACTACGCAGCCCCACTTCTAGCCACCATATCACCATACAAGATGGAGGACCTCGAGAAACTCCAAAATGAAGCGCTCCGCATCATGTTGGGGGCACCTCGCTGGACGAAGCTTGTCAACATGAGAGCGGAGGCCGATCTACCACTACTTGCCCATCGTATCCATGCCATGAACACCTCACTCCTTGCCAAGACACTTTCCCAAACCAAATACACAACAGCCGCCAGAAAAGTTCATCAGAGTCTCGCCCACAATGAAGAACTCTTTACCAAGAAAACTTGGGCACAGAAAATGGCTCAGGGCATTAAGACGCTACAGATGCAAACACCATTAACCGCAAGAACAACAGATGCCCAGCACCCCGACTATCAACCACCTCCTCCATGGCAAGAGTCTGATTATCACTTCTCTGTTACCAAACTAACTGCCAGCAAAAGATCTCTCAGCGCCGACGCCCTCGCAGCCCAAGCCCAACAAGCTCTTCACGCAGTGAATGACAGGAACATGGAGGTCTATTTCACAGACGGATCAGTGGACCCCAACACACACAGAGCAGCAGCAGCCTTCGTGCACCACACAGGAACAGGCATATTCCGCCTCCCCGACCACTCCTCCACCCTCCAAACTGAGCTAGCTGCCATCGGGAAGGCACTAGAAGATGCACTTCACAAACACAAAGACATCCTTATCCACACCGACTCGTTGGGCGCCATACAGTGCCTCCAGCAAACACACTCAGGAGACAACATACGCCTCATCACCACCATCCATGCCAACGCACAGGCCATCCGCCGAAGGAACAGGAACATCACAATTAACTGGATCCCCAGCCACACTAATATCACAGGAAACGATTTAGCAGACACTGCAGCGAAAGATGGACTCCTACTCCCTACTGTGACGAGCCACGTAGTACCATCCCGAGCGCAAGTCAGCAGCACCGCCAAGAAAACCTGCAAGCAATTATGCACCCAAGCAGTAAGAAGTCAGATTGCTGAAGGGTCACCAAGTGCAACCTGGTATGGCACAGCAACTGCAAACACCGCACCACCTGATGACACACTAACACGACGCACACGTACACGATTACACAGACTACGACTCGGTTACCACTGCCTAGCCGAGCTCAACGATACACTACCACTCACATGCGAACACTGCGACACACCCTCGTACACACCCCTACGACACTACATTGAAGACTGCCCAAGCACAGCTCCGTTCCTACACAGACACGCACACGACGCACCACACATACTGCAACAAACAGACACCAACAGACTGATACAGATGGTGAATGCCTTTCGGCCACCCAGGTAAAACAACACTCTTTTTATTCCGAACAGTCTCCTCCTATGCTGCGATGGGGTGTCTCTGACACTCCGCTACATGCGAGTAAGTCAGACTCCCCCGAGCACAAAGGAAAGGAGGCTGGACACTTAACACTGGACAAGACACAGGAAAGACAGTATCCTCAAACCACAAGGAGTGTATCGACACTCCGCTATAGGCGGGCAAGTCAGACTCCCCTAGTGGCATGCAGACTTGTCTTCCTATCTCCTATCAACGGAAGCCACCTGTGGGCCGCCTTTAGGCTAAAAAGGCCCGCGCCACTCCACGAAGTGGCAATCTATCAGTCAGTCAGTCAGTCTGAGAAAACGCACACTCGTTCTCACAGCAGTACGGCGACACTATGCCTCCCAAAGCATCAGGAAAGGCTGCCAAGAAAGCTGGCAAGGCACAGAAGGCCATTGCCAAGGGCGACAAGAAGAAGAAGCGCAGGAGGAAGGAGAGCTACTCCATCTACATCTACAAGGTGCTCAAGCAAGTCCACCCAGACACTGGCGTGTCCTCCAAGGCCATGTCAATCATGAACTCGTTCGTGAATGACATTTTCGAGCGCATCGCTGCCGAGGCATCCCGCCTGGCACACTATAACAAGCGCTCCACCATCACCAGCCGGGAAATCCAGACCGCTGTCCGTCTTCTTCTGCCTGGTGAACTGGCAAAACACGCTGTTTCTGAAGGCACCAAGGCTGTTACCAAGTATACCTCCTCCAAGTAAACAGGCGGCCAGTATACTGCTGCCAGTATAAAATAATACCCGGCTCCATTGGAGCCACACTTGAAAAGGAAAAAAGATACGATATAGACAAATGCATTATTATTATAATTATTGTTATTATTATTAATATTATTATTATTATTATTTTTATTATTATTATTATTATTATTATTATTATTATTATTATTATTATTATTATCATTATTAATAATATTAATATTGTTGTTTTTATTATGATTATTATTATAATAATTATTGTATCATTATTATTATTATTATTATTATTATTATTATTATTATTATTATTATTATTATTATTATGCTTATTATTATCGTGATTATTATTCTGTGGAGATAAAGAAAAGATAAAAAAAAAATAGAGATAAAGAAAGATAAAAATTCTCCCAAGTGAAAGAGATATGGCCATGGAAGAGGGAATAATAATAATAATATAAAAAAAAAAAAAGGGGGGAAGGATATTGAGTTGAAAGTCGATACCTGATACTGAAAGATGGAAAATAAATATTTTCTTCCACAAAACCAAACAGATTGTCTATGAAAATTCTTTAATGAAAGAGATGTTTGGCCCTAAAAAGGGCCTAGATATTGCTGTTATGAAGATCATTCGTGGATGACTTCTTAGGCACGCTCGCCACGGATGCGACGAGCCAGTTGGATGTCCTTTGGCATGATAGTCACGCGCTTGGCATGGATGGCGCACAGGTTGGTATCCTCAAACAGACCCACGAGGTAAGCCTCGGAAGCTTCCTGGAGAGCCATGACAGCAGAGGACTGGAAGCGGAGGTCAGTCTTGAAATCCTGAGCAATTTCACGCACCAGGCGCTGGAAAGGCAGTTTCCTGATAAGCAGCTCAGTGCTCTTCTGATAACGGCGGATCTCACGGAGAGCAACGGTTCCAGGCCTGTAACGGTGGGGTTTCTTGACACCTCCAGTGGCTGGAGCAGACTTGCGAGCTGCCTTTGTAGCAAGCTGCTTGCGGGGCGCCTTGCCACCAGTGGACTTGCGAGCCGTTTGCTTGGTACGTGCCATAGTTGTGGTAACAACAACTCACAACGAACACTCAGCTGAGTCTGCCCGCGCTTCCCACAAAATCCCTTTATATATGAATCGGGTGGGCCCGACGACTCCAACCCTGCCTTGTGATTGGTCAGAAACGTCCAGTGAGGCTCATCGCCCACGCAGTCACCGCATGAAAGATGTGATCATTATTGTTAGTCTAATTCATTTTGTTCTTATTCTTATTCTTATTCTTATTCTTTCTTCCCTCATTCATAACAAATCTTGGAAAATATACAGCAGAACTGACATGTCATTTAAAATTCTAAGACAATTAGCAAGAAAGTTGTGATATTCTTATTTTTTTCATTCTTTTTATTCTATTTTTTTCTTATTCTTGTCATAATTAATATTGTTATCTTTATTATTTTCATTTTTTTTTATTATTCTTCCTTATCTTATTCTTATTTATCCTACTTTTAGAGAGATGAGGCTTGTGCGGTCACCCATCCAAGTTCTGCCCGGACCCCCTGCTTAACCTTGCTGATCCCGCCGTCAGCTGATTGGTCAAGAGCGGAGAACAAGGTGTTGGGAGGGCTTATTTCTCTTATTCTTATTCTTTCCTGTATTGTTGTTGCATTGTTGTGCTGAAAATGTTGGAAAATATGCACTAAAATTAACCCTTCATTCATAATTCTACGACAATTAGCAAGAGAGATATATTATTACTTTTTTCCCTTATTTTTGTTCTTTTTATTCTTAATCTTCTTTTTTTTATTATAGTTGTTATTGTTATTTTATTATTTTCGTTTTTCGTTCATTCTCCTCATTCTTATTGCTATTTTTTTCTATTCTCAGAGAGATGAGGCTTTTGTGGTCACCCATCCAAGTTCTTCCCGGACCCCCTGCTTAACTGCGCTGATCCCGCCGTTAGCTAATTGGCCAAGACCGGAGAACTAGGTGTTGGGAGGCCTTCTTTCTATTATTCTTATTCTTTCTTCCCCCATTCATATCGTTGTATTGGAAATGTTGGAAAATATACAAAAGAATTCACCCTTCTATGACAATTAGGAAGAAAGACATGGGATGCTTTCTTTCTTTTTTTTTATATTCCTTTATTGTAATTTTTCTTATTCTTGTTATAATAATTCTTACTGTTATCTTTATTACTTAAAATTTTCGTTCATTCTCCCTATTCTTATTCTTATTTTTTTTATTTATTTATTTTTTTTTTCAGACAGATGAGGCTTGTGTAGTCACCCATCCAAGTATTGCCCGAAACCCCTGCGTAATCTCGACGATTTCATTTGACAATACCTATTTACTTATTTATTTATTATTATATTTATTAAAAAAAAAAAAAGAAGAAAAGAAGATGAAGAATAAGGTATGTAATCGAAATACTCTCTCTATACTGTAGCAATAGTTTAGCTGGATGTACTTGTATTGTGTCAAAAATACTTGCAATATCTGCAATTGTAACCTGCAGTGTCGGCATAATGCATAATTAAGCAATGAAAAGAAAAATTAATAAAAGAATAAATGAAAAAAAGAAAGAAAAAAAGATACAATTAACAATTAAATATATTAGCTACCCCTCTACGTTTCTTTATCACTGCAGAAAAATGGAAACATTTTAACGTAGACTTGTCAAAATTCAACTGAAATTAAGGGTTAAATAAGGATTGTCACCCCTTCCCCAGAGGATATTCATTGTCTTTTAATATATATATATATATATATATATATATATATATATATATATATATATATATATATATATATATATATATATATATATATATATATATATATATATATATATATATATATATATATATATATATATATATATATATATATATATATATATATATATTCTTTTTATTTAAAGTCTTATTTAGAGAGAGAGAGAGAGAGAGAGAGGTAACGTCCTTGAGGATAGCAGCTCGTCTACGCTCCGCTCAGTGATCAGCGTTAGAATGTAATTCCTCATTTCTTTAAAAAAAAAAAAAAAAAAAAAAAACAGAAACTTTATTTAGGGGGCTTGCTGGAAACAAACTACAATGGAGGAAAGAACAATATGTCTGCTATATGACCCACCCAGTTAAATTTTCAAGAAGCAAACGCAAGTTGGAAAATACGAGGAAGATAAATTTTCATTTATATACGTTTTATGGTAATTTCTGCCACGCCTTCCTCTATTCATCAAACGTCACTGACACTTATTCCCTTTATTTTTTACTTTACAGAATCTTTTGTAGGGCAAGACTCTAGAGGATATGTGCTTTCATAAATTCTATAATGCTTTGCTTATCATAGAGACATAAAAAAAAAAAATAATAATAATAAAAATAAATAAATTAATTAATTTAAAAAATCAAAATAAATAGATATATAAATTAATTAATTAATCAAATAAATTTCTATGCTTCACCTTTATAGCATTCGTATGAATGTCAAAACAAAACAAAAAATATAAATATAAATAATAATATGAAAAAAAAAATTACTAAATATATGAAAAATAGCATTACTACTACTACTACTACTACTACTACTACTGCTACTACTACTACTATTTTTTTTTTTTTTTTATGTAGGAAGGACACTGGCCAAGGGCAACAAAAATGTAATAAAAAAAATGCCCACTGAAATGCCAGTCCCATACAGGGGTCAAAGCAGTGGTCAAAAAATGATGAATAAGTGTCTTGAAACCTCCCTCTTGAAGGAATTCAAGTCATAGGAAGGTGGAAATACGGAAGCAGGCAGGGAGTTCCAGAGTTTACCAGAGAAAGGGATGAATGATTGAGAATACTAGTTAACTCTTGCGTTAGAGAAGTGGACAGAATAGAGGTGAGAGAAAGAAGAAAGTCTTGTGCAGCGAGGCCACGGAAGGAGGGGAGGCATGCAGTTAGCAAGATCAGAAGAGCAGTTAGCATGAAAATAGCGGTAGAAGACAGCTAGATATGCAACATTGCGGCGGTGAGAGAGAAGCTGAAGACAGTCAGTTAGAGGAGAGGAGTTGATGAGACGAAAAGCTTTTGATTCCACCCTGTCTAGAAAAGCAGTATGAGTGGAACCCCCCTCAGACATGTGAAGCATACTCCATACATGGACGGATAAGGCCCTTGTACAGAGTTAGCAGCTGGGGGGGTGAGAAAAACTGGCGGAGACGTCTCAGAACACCTAACTTCATAAAAGCTGTTTTAGCTAGAGATGAGATGTGAAGTTTCCAGTTCAGATTATAAGTAAAGGACAGACCGAGGATGTTCAATGTAGAAGAGGGGGACAGTTGAGTGTCATTGAAGAAGAGGGGATAGTTGTCTGGAAGGTTGTGTCGAGTTGATAGATGGAGGAATTGATTTTTTGAGGCATTGAACAATATCAAGTTTGTTCTGCCCCAATGAGAAATTTTAGAAAGATCAGAAGTCAGGCGTTCTGTGGCTTCCCTGCGTGATATGTTTACCTCCTGAAGGGTTGGACGTCTATGAAAAGACGTGGAAAAGTGCAGGGTGGTATCTTCAGCGTAGGAGTGGATAGGACAAGAAGTTTGGTTTAGAAGATCATTAATGAATAATAAGAAGAGAGTGGGTGACAGGACAGAACCCTGAGGAACACCACTGTTAATTGATTTAGGAGAAGAACAGTGACCGTCTACCACAGCAGCAATAGAACGGTCAAAAAGGAAACTTGAGATGAAGTAAACAGAGAGAAGGATAGAAACCGTAGGAGGGTAGTTTGGAAATCAAAGCTTTGTGCCAGACTCTATCAAAAGCTTTTGATAATTATGTCCAAGGCAACAGCAAAAGTTTCACCAAAATCTCTAAAAGAGGATGACCAAGACTCAGTAAGGAAAGCCAGAAGATCACCAGTAGAGCGGCCTTGACGGAACCCATACTGGCGATCAGATAGAAGGTTGTGGAGTGATAGATGTTTAAGAATCTTCCTGTTGAAGATAGATTCAAAAACTTTAGATAGGCAGGAAATTAAAGCAATAGGATGGTAGTTTGAGGGATTAGAACGGTCACCCTTTTTAGGAACAGGTTGAATGTAAGTAAACTTCCAGCAAGAAGGAAAGGTAGTGTTGACAGACAGAGCTGAAAGAATTTGAATAGGCAAGGTGCAAGCATGGAGGCATTGTTTCGGAGAACAATAGGAGGGACCCCATCCGGTCCATAAGCCTTCCGAGGGTTTAGGCCAGCGAGGGCATGGAAAACATCATTGCGAAGAATTTTAATAGGTGGCATGAAGTTGTCAGAGGGTGGAGGAGAGGGAGGAACAAGCCCAGAATCGTCCAATGTAGAATTTTTAGCAAAGGTTTGAGCAAAGATTTCAGCTTTAGAAATAGATGCGATAGCAGTGGTGCCATCTGGTTGAAATAGAGTAGGGAAAGAAGAAGCAGCAAAGTTATTGGAGATACTTTTTGGCTAGATGCCAGAAATCACGAAGGGAGTTAGAGAGAGAGAGAGAGAGAGAGAGAGAGAGAGAGAGAGAGAGAGAGAGAGAGAGAGAGAGAGAGAGAGAGAGAGAGAGAGAGAGAGAGAGAATGTGTGTGTGTGTATATGTGTCGGTTGGGTTGTGAAGGATGGGAAAAACCAGCAAGCCTCGGCTCCACTGACTGATCGATACTTGAATGTAATTCAAGTAAGGCGAAGTTAGGTTAGATTAGGTCAGGTC
>NW_026973785.1:90000-95000 GCF_035594125.1 Scylla paramamosain | reverse complement strand
AGCAAGTCCACCCAGACACTGGCGTGTCCTCCAAGGCCATGTCAATCATGAACTCGTTCGTGAATGACATTTTCGAGCGCATCGCTGCCGAGGCATCCCGCCTGGCACACTATAACAAGCGCTCCACCATCACCAGCCGGGAAATCCAGACCGCTGTCCGTCTTCTTCTGCCTGGTGAACTGGCAAAACACGCTGTTTCTGAAGGCACCAAGGCTGTTACCAAGTATACCTCCTCCAAGTAAACAGGCGGCCAGTATACTGCTGCCAGTATAAAATAATACCCGGCTCCATTGGAGCCACACTTGAAAAGGAAAAAAGATACGATATAGACAAATGCATTATTATTATAATTATTGTTATTATTATTAATATTATTATTATTATTATTTTTATTATTATTATTATTATTATTATTATTATTATTATTATTATTATTATTATTATCATTATTAATAATATTAATATTGTTGTTTTTATTATGATTATTATTATAATAATTATTGTATCATTATTATTATTATTATTATTATTATTATTATTATTATTATTATTATTATTATTATGCTTATTATTATCGTGATTATTATTCTGTGGAGATAAAGAAAAGATAAAAAAAAAATAGAGATAAAGAAAGATAAAAATTCTCCCAAGTGAAAGAGATATGGCCATGGAAGAGGGAATAATAATAATAATATAAAAAAAAAAAAAGGGGGGAAGGATATTGAGTTGAAAGTCGATACCTGATACTGAAAGATGGAAAATAAATATTTTCTTCCACAAAACCAAACAGATTGTCTATGAAAATTCTTTAATGAAAGAGATGTTTGGCCCTAAAAAGGGCCTAGATATTGCTGTTATGAAGATCATTCGTGGATGACTTCTTAGGCACGCTCGCCACGGATGCGACGAGCCAGTTGGATGTCCTTTGGCATGATAGTCACGCGCTTGGCATGGATGGCGCACAGGTTGGTATCCTCAAACAGACCCACGAGGTAAGCCTCGGAAGCTTCCTGGAGAGCCATGACAGCAGAGGACTGGAAGCGGAGGTCAGTCTTGAAATCCTGAGCAATTTCACGCACCAGGCGCTGGAAAGGCAGTTTCCTGATAAGCAGCTCAGTGCTCTTCTGATAACGGCGGATCTCACGGAGAGCAACGGTTCCAGGCCTGTAACGGTGGGGTTTCTTGACACCTCCAGTGGCTGGAGCAGACTTGCGAGCTGCCTTTGTAGCAAGCTGCTTGCGGGGCGCCTTGCCACCAGTGGACTTGCGAGCCGTTTGCTTGGTACGTGCCATAGTTGTGGTAACAACAACTCACAACGAACACTCAGCTGAGTCTGCCCGCGCTTCCCACAAAATCCCTTTATATATGAATCGGGTGGGCCCGACGACTCCAACCCTGCCTTGTGATTGGTCAGAAACGTCCAGTGAGGCTCATCGCCCACGCAGTCACCGCATGAAAGATGTGATCATTATTGTTAGTCTAATTCATTTTGTTCTTATTCTTATTCTTATTCTTATTCTTTCTTCCCTCATTCATAACAAATCTTGGAAAATATACAGCAGAACTGACATGTCATTTAAAATTCTAAGACAATTAGCAAGAAAGTTGTGATATTCTTATTTTTTTCATTCTTTTTATTCTATTTTTTTCTTATTCTTGTCATAATTAATATTGTTATCTTTATTATTTTCATTTTTTTTTATTATTCTTCCTTATCTTATTCTTATTTATCCTACTTTTAGAGAGATGAGGCTTGTGCGGTCACCCATCCAAGTTCTGCCCGGACCCCCTGCTTAACCTTGCTGATCCCGCCGTCAGCTGATTGGTCAAGAGCGGAGAACAAGGTGTTGGGAGGGCTTATTTCTCTTATTCTTATTCTTTCCTGTATTGTTGTTGCATTGTTGTGCTGAAAATGTTGGAAAATATGCACTAAAATTAACCCTTCATTCATAATTCTACGACAATTAGCAAGAGAGATATATTATTACTTTTTTCCCTTATTTTTGTTCTTTTTATTCTTAATCTTCTTTTTTTTATTATAGTTGTTATTGTTATTTTATTATTTTCGTTTTTCGTTCATTCTCCTCATTCTTATTGCTATTTTTTTCTATTCTCAGAGAGATGAGGCTTTTGTGGTCACCCATCCAAGTTCTTCCCGGACCCCCTGCTTAACTGCGCTGATCCCGCCGTTAGCTAATTGGCCAAGACCGGAGAACTAGGTGTTGGGAGGCCTTCTTTCTATTATTCTTATTCTTTCTTCCCCCATTCATATCGTTGTATTGGAAATGTTGGAAAATATACAAAAGAATTCACCCTTCTATGACAATTAGGAAGAAAGACATGGGATGCTTTCTTTCTTTTTTTTTATATTCCTTTATTGTAATTTTTCTTATTCTTGTTATAATAATTCTTACTGTTATCTTTATTACTTAAAATTTTCGTTCATTCTCCCTATTCTTATTCTTATTTTTTTTATTTATTTTTTTTTTTTCAGACAGATGAGGCTTGTGTAGTCACCCATCCAAGTATTGCCCGAAACCCCTGCGTAATCTCGACGATTTCATTTGACAATACCTATTTACTTATTTATTTATTATTATATTTATTAAAAAAAAAAAAAGAAGAAAAGAAGATGAAGAATAAGGTATGTAATCGAAATACTCTCTCTATACTGTAGCAATAGTTTAGCTGGATGTACTTGTATTGTGTCAAAAATACTTGCAATATCTGCAATTGTAACCTGCAGTGTCGGCATAATGCATAATTAAGCAATGAAAAGAAAAATTAATAAAAGAATAAATGAAAAAAAGAAAGAAAAAAAGATACAATTAACAATTAAATATATTAGCTACCCCTCTACGTTTCTTTATCACTGCAGAAAAATGGAAACATTTTAACGTAGACTTGTCAAAATTCAACTGAAATTAAGGGTTAAATAAGGATTGTCACCCCTTCCCCAGAGGATATTCATTGTCTTTTAATATATATATATATATATATATATATATATATATATATATATATATATATATATATATATATATATATATATATATATATATATATATATATATATATATATATATATATATATATATATTCTTTTTATTTAAAGTCTTATTTAGAGAGAGAGAGAGAGAGAGAGAGGTAACGTCCTTGAGGATAGCAGCTCGTCTACGCTCCGCTCAGTGATCAGCGTTAGAATGTAATTCCTCATTTCTTTAAAAAAAAAAAAAAAAAAAAAAAAAACAGAAACTTTATTTAGGGGGCTTGCTGGAAACAAACTACAATGGAGGAAAGAACAATATGTCTGCTATATGACCCACCCAGTTAAATTTTCAAGAAGCAAACGCAAGTTGGAAAATACGAGGAAGATAAATTTTCATTTATATACGTTTTATGGTAATTTCTGCCACGCCTTCCTCTATTCATCAAACGTCACTGACACTTATTCCCTTTATTTTTTACTTTACAGAATCTTTTGTAGGGCAAGACTCTAGAGGATATGTGCTTTCATAAATTCTATAATGCTTTGCTTATCATAGAGACATAAAAAAAAAAAAATAATAATAATAAAAATAAATAAATTAATTAATTTAAAAAATCAAAATAAATAGATATATAAATTAATTAATTAATCAAATAAATTTCTATGCTTCACCTTTATAGCATTCGTATGAATGTCAAAACAAAACAAAAAATATAAATATAAATAATAATATGAAAAAAAAAAATTACTAAATATATGAAAAATAGCATTACTACTACTACTACTACTACTACTACTACTGCTACTACTACTACTATTTTTTTTTTTTTTTTATGTAGGAAGGACACTGGCCAAGGGCAACAAAAATGTAATAAAAAAAATGCCCACTGAAATGCCAGTCCCATACAGGGGTCAAAGCAGTGGTCAAAAAATGATGAATAAGTGTCTTGAAACCTCCCTCTTGAAGGAATTCAAGTCATAGGAAGGTGGAAATACGGAAGCAGGCAGGGAGTTCCAGAGTTTACCAGAGAAAGGGATGAATGATTGAGAATACTAGTTAACTCTTGCGTTAGAGAAGTGGACAGAATAGAGGTGAGAGAAAGAAGAAAGTCTTGTGCAGCGAGGCCACGGAAGGAGGGGAGGCATGCAGTTAGCAAGATCAGAAGAGCAGTTAGCATGAAAATAGCGGTAGAAGACAGCTAGATATGCAACATTGCGGCGGTGAGAGAGAAGCTGAAGACAGTCAGTTAGAGGAGAGGAGTTGATGAGACGAAAAGCTTTTGATTCCACCCTGTCTAGAAAAGCAGTATGAGTGGAACCCCCCTCAGACATGTGAAGCATACTCCATACATGGACGGATAAGGCCCTTGTACAGAGTTAGCAGCTGGGGGGGTGAGAAAAACTGGCGGAGACGTCTCAGAACACCTAACTTCATAAAAGCTGTTTTAGCTAGAGATGAGATGTGAAGTTTCCAGTTCAGATTATAAGTAAAGGACAGACCGAGGATGTTCAATGTAGAAGAGGGGGACAGTTGAGTGTCATTGAAGAAGAGGGGATAGTTGTCTGGAAGGTTGTGTCGAGTTGATAGATGGAGGAATTGATTTTTTGAGGCATTGAACAATATCAAGTTTGTTCTGCCCCAATGAGAAATTTTAGAAAGATCAGAAGTCAGGCGTTCTGTGGCTTCCCTGCGTGATATGTTTACCTCCTGAAGGGTTGGACGTCTATGAAAAGACGTGGAAAAGTGCAGGGTGGTATCTTCAGCGTAGGAGTGGATAGGACAAGAAGTTTGGTTTAGAAGATCATTAATGAATAATAAGAAGAGAGTGGGTGACAGGACAGAACCCTGAGGAACACCACTGTTAATTGATTTAGGAGAAGAACAGTGACCGTCTACCACAGCAGCAATAGAACGGTCAAAAAGGAAACTTGAGATGAAGTAAACAGAGAGAAGGATAGAAACCGTAGGAGGGTAGTTTGGAAATCAAAGCTTTGTGCCAGACTCTATCAA
>NW_026973785.1:75000-85000 GCF_035594125.1 Scylla paramamosain | reverse complement strand
AACTAACTCGAAAATAAATACACTACTTGCTTATTATTGATATACCAGTATAGTCTACACAACTCTCTAGATGTTTGAACGTGTGGCTCCGAAGAGGAGCCGGATTGATGGTGATATTGGCTGAAGGGGAGGGAGGCCCTTTATTTACTTCTTCTCAGTCTTCTTGGGAAGGAGCACGGCCTGAATGTTGGGCAGCACGCCACCCTGTGCAATGGTGACTCCGGAGAGGAGCTTGTTAAGTTCCTCGTCGTTGCGGATGGCCAGCTGCAGGTGACGTGGGATGATGCGAGTCTTCTTGTTGTCACGGGCGGCATTGCCGGCAAGCTCAAGGACTTCAGCAGCCAGGTACTCCATAACTGCCGCAAGGTACACGGGGGCACCAGCACCCACGCGCTCGGCGTAGTTGCCTTTCCTTAGAAGGCGATGAATCCTGCCGACCGGGAACTGGAGTCCAGCACGACTGGAACGGGACTTTGACTTTCCCTTCACCTTTCCTCCCTTGCCGCGTCCAGACATGATAATGGATGTTGTGGTAGTAGTAGTAGTAGTAGTAGTTGTTGTTGTTGGTGATAAATGAGGAGCGCGAGTACTCTAACCTCGTCGGTAGCTCTGCGAGCAAGTAGTGAATTTTGGGAAAAACGGCTATATATACGCGAGATCAGATCGGCCCAGAGCGCGTCTGGACCAATCAGGACGCTCGCTGAGGTGGCGACTCCTGATCCTGAGTAGGCACGCTAATATATATACCACTTTTCAACTGAGAAAACTGTACACTACCAACGAAATGCGGAATCTGCGCCGGCAGCCACGAGACAGAAAAATGCATCAAGATGCACAAAGAAGGAGGCACAACGACAGCGAAGTGTCCCAACTGCCACCGTCCACATCACGCCTGGAACAAAAGCTGCACAGCCAGGAGAGAGTTAGTCGATGTTCAGAAGGCCTCCCAACACCAGTGGATGACTCGACATCGCCCCTCTCTCGCCACCACCAATGGCCCAGCTCTGGCGGCCACTTCGACCTGGGCAGCCAACCAGCACAGCCACAACAACCAGCACAGCCACAACAGACTCCAAACATGACAGCAAACGCCGATTTTCCAGCACTAGGAACACTAGGAACAGCAGCACAGCAACCAAGGACAGGCAGCAGGCCACGACAGCGAATCAACGCATCACGACCACCAACTCGACAAACAGAACACATCACTCTCTCCAAGCAGGACCTGCAGGCGATGTTCCAGACGTTTGCCACTGCCCTCGTCTCCATGCTGGGAAAACAAATACCGTCGGAAGACATCACCACACTATCGGAACAAGTTGTGGCCAAAGTGTGCAAGAAGCGGTCAGCACTCCAGCAGCCACCCACCAGCCGCAGCTCCTCGCCTCGGCCACGCAGCCAGTCACCCGCACTGATGCCAGCTCCTCAAACCAACAAGGGAATCACTCCCGCCTCGGCGAACATCGCGAGAGAAAAGGCGGCCCTCGGGATAACACAGAACCGGCGCAGTGTTCCACAGCAAACAAACCCAGCAACACCACCAACACAAACAATGGATATGACACTCACCCTGACACCAACGACGACACTCACACAAACGACACAGGAAACACAGACAGAGAAGAAGACGTGCAAGAAGCACAAAGACAGGCGCTCCAAATCCTGCAGTGGAACTGCTGCACGATATCAAATAAACACCACCTCCTAATGGCAGACGCATACGAAAATAGTTGGGATGTCATCCTGCTACAAGAGACGGGCCTGCCTCAGGACACACAAACCCGCTTCTCAGGATACACTGCATACCACCTTCCGGCCATAGACAGACAGACAAGAGGCTGCTCCATCTTAGTTAAAAGCTGCATACCAAGCCAAAAGATCAACAATCCTGTCGACTGCGGTGATCGAACCGAGGTCCTAGGAATCACCCTCCAACTCCGCCACGGACCCATCCAAGTCTACAACATATACAACAACCTCGTGACACCCCTCGAGATCAGTGAACTCCTTGCCCTCTGCGCAACAACAAGTGTCTTCATCGGGGGAGACTTCAACGCCCATCACACCATCCTCGGATCAAGAAGACAGAACAGAGACGGGCAACATTTAGCTGAAGTAATGGCCAACGTTCCCGAGGCAACTCTCCTGAACACCATAGGAGAGCCCACACACATCCAAGGCGGTATCCTTGACCTCTCTTTTGCCTCTCCCCATCTCAGCCACGGGGCAAAGTGGGAGCTACATGACCACCTCGCCAGTGACCACTTTGCTACCACCATCAAAATCAACTGTGAAAAACCCTCCACCCCAGCACTCGTCCCCAGATGGAACACGAAAAAGGCAGACTGGCCGAGATTTAGAGAAGAAATCCTCCATCACCTAGCCCAGACAGAATCCGGCCTCACAGCAGATGACTTGGAACATCGGCTAGTTGACGCCTTCCACCATGCAGCAAACAAAGCCATTCCTAAAACGAAGAAACCAACACATAACTATAAAGATCGCTGGTACTATGATCAGAGAGTCAAAGAATATAACCACCGGATAAATCAAGCAAGAAAACTCAACCGAACACACAACACAGAGACCACAAGGGGACTCCTGCGTGCTGCCATCAGGACGGCGAGAGAGGGGAAAAAGGCAATAAAAACAGAAAAATGGCTGGAATGGTGCTCCGGCATGAACGCCCACACCACTCTCAGCGACCTCTGGAAGCACGTGAAAACTGCAACCGGCAAGAGGACACCGAGAGCACCTACACACCCAGACCCAGAGAGGGAAGCCGCCAGACTTCTACAAACTTACGTTCACAGAGCCAGCCCAGCGCAGCTCAGCCCCGCGTCCCTAGCCAAGCTTGAAGAGCAACGTCCAGCCCAAGACACCTTCATCCAACAAGCCTGTAGACAAAGACACCCAGCAGACACAGCCTTTACGCCCCGGGAACTGCAGAAGGCGCTACAGCCCAGACCCGACACAGCTGCCGGTGCGGACAAAATCACATACTCCATGATCAGAAAAGGAGGTGAAGCAGCACAAGATGAGCTCCTCAAAATAATCAACACCTCATACGCTACAGGACTTCTACCATCAGCTTGGAAAGAGGCAACCATACACCCAGTTCCGAAGCCAAGAGACCCAGGCAAAACAAGGCCAATCTCTCTGCTAAGCTGCTTTGGGAAGACAGCTGAGAGAATGGTCCTAAACAGACTACATTGGGTGGCTGGCCCACTACACGAAAACATTTTTGCCTACACTCGAAACATCGGAACAAGGGATTGCCTCTTTGACATGCTGACATCCATATCTGGAAGGAAGGCCGTAGTCATCTTCTTAGATATGGAAAAGGCGTTCGAGCTGGCAAACGCAAGAGCCATTCTGACAGCCCTCGCAAAGAAAGGAGTGGCAGGGAACCTGTTGGCATGGGTAAAAGACTTTCTCACTGGCCGAAAAGCACGGGTGCAGTTCCAGGGTCGCCTCTCCAACTACGCGACCTTTGAAAACGGCACACCCCAAGGAAGCATCCTCAGTCCACACCTGTTCAACACCCTAATGGAGGAGCTTGTGTCACTTCCACTCACTACAGGCTCCAAGATTCTGTGCTACGCCGATGACATTGCCATCATCACAACGGGGCCACTCCACCTCCGAAAAGCACAGAATGCCATCACCGCAGTCGCCAAGAAGTGCAACTCCCTAGGACTAAAAATAAACTTCGAGAAGACAAAGGCCATGTACTTCAACGGCGGGAGACCCCATGCACCCCTTCAAGTACAGCCCCATGAAATTGAATGGACAACCCAACATCCTTACTTAGGAATATGGATGGATGAAAACCTAGAATTCAGACGGCACGTGAGGTCCATACAAGAAAGAACCAACACCAGGCTCAAAGCTATGAGAGCCATCACTGCAACAGAAGGCGGTGCCAACTTTAAAGTGCTTAGGCTACTCTACATCCAGGCCATAAGGTCCATTGTAGACTACGCAGCCCCACTTCTAGCCACCATATCACCATACAAGATGGAGGACCTCGAGAAACTCCAAAATGAAGCGCTCCGCATCATGTTGGGGGCACCTCGCTGGACGAAGCTTGTCAACATGAGAGCGGAGGCCGATCTACCACTACTTGCCCATCGTATCCATGCCATGAACACCTCACTCCTTGCCAAGACACTTTCCCAAACCAAATACACAACAGCCGCCAGAAAAGTTCATCAGAGTCTCGCCCACAATGAAGAACTCTTTACCAAGAAAACTTGGGCACAGAAAATGGCTCAGGGCATTAAGACGCTACAGATGCAAACACCATTAACCGCAAGAACAACAGATGCCCAGCACCCCGACTATCAACCACCTCCTCCATGGCAAGAGTCTGATTATCACTTCTCTGTTACCAAACTAACTGCCAGCAAAAGATCTCTCAGCGCCGACGCCCTCGCAGCCCAAGCCCAACAAGCTCTTCACGCAGTGAATGACAGGAACATGGAGGTCTATTTCACAGACGGATCAGTGGACCCCAACACACACAGAGCAGCAGCAGCCTTCGTGCACCACACAGGAACAGGCATATTCCGCCTCCCCGACCACTCCTCCACCCTCCAAACTGAGCTAGCTGCCATCGGGAAGGCACTAGAAGATGCACTTCACAAACACAAAGACATCCTTATCCACACCGACTCGTTGGGCGCCATACAGTGCCTCCAGCAAACACACTCAGGAGACAACATACGCCTCATCACCACCATCCATGCCAACGCACAGGCCATCCGCCGAAGGAACAGGAACATCACAATTAACTGGATCCCCAGCCACACTAATATCACAGGAAACGATTTAGCAGACACTGCAGCGAAAGATGGACTCCTACTCCCTACTGTGACGAGCCACGTAGTACCATCCCGAGCGCAAGTCAGCAGCACCGCCAAGAAAACCTGCAAGCAATTATGCACCCAAGCAGTAAGAAGTCAGATTGCTGAAGGGTCACCAAGTGCAACCTGGTATGGCACAGCAACTGCAAACACCGCACCACCTGATGACACACTAACACGACGCACACGTACACGATTACACAGACTACGACTCGGTTACCACTGCCTAGCCGAGCTCAACGATACACTACCACTCACATGCGAACACTGCGACACACCCTCGTACACACCCCTACGACACTACATTGAAGACTGCCCAAGCACAGCTCCGTTCCTACACAGACACGCACACGACGCACCACACATACTGCAACAAACAGACACCAACAGACTGATACAGATGGTGAATGCCTTTCGGCCACCCAGGTAAAACAACACTCTTTTTATTCCGAACAGTCTCCTCCTATGCTGCGATGGGGTGTCTCTGACACTCCGCTACATGCGAGTAAGTCAGACTCCCCCGAGCACAAAGGAAAGGAGGCTGGACACTTAACACTGGACAAGACACAGGAAAGACAGTATCCTCAAACCACAAGGAGTGTATCGACACTCCGCTATAGGCGGGCAAGTCAGACTCCCCTAGTGGCATGCAGACTTGTCTTCCTATCTCCTATCAACGGAAGCCACCTGTGGGCCGCCTTTAGGCTAAAAAGGCCCGCGCCACTCCACGAAGTGGCAATCTATCAGTCAGTCAGTCAGTGAGAAAACGCACACTCGTTCTCACAGCAGTACGGCGACACTATGCCTCCCAAAGCATCAGGAAAGGCTGCCAAGAAAGCTGGCAAGGCACAGAAGGCCATTGCCAAGGGCGACAAGAAGAAGAAGCGCAGGAGGAAGGAGAGCTACTCCATCTACATCTACAAGGTGCTCAAGCAAGTCCACCCAGACACTGGCGTGTCCTCCAAGGCCATGTCAATCATGAACTCGTTCGTGAATGACATTTTCGAGCGCATCGCTGCCGAGGCATCCCGCCTGGCACACTATAACAAGCGCTCCACCATCACCAGCCGGG
Source organism: Scylla paramamosain (assembly GCF_035594125.1). Lineage (NCBI taxonomy): Eukaryota > Metazoa > Arthropoda > Malacostraca > Decapoda > Portunidae > Scylla > Scylla paramamosain. Next base: position 79,060 of record NW_026973785.1, on the reverse strand, counting down.
AAATCCAGACCGCTGTCCGTCTTCTTCTGCCTGGTGAACTGGCAAAACACGCTGTTTCTGAAGGCACCAAGGCTGTTACCAAGTATACCTCCTCCAAGTAAACAGGCGGCCAGTATACTGCTGCCAGTATAAAATAATACCCGGCTCCATTGGAGCCACACTTGAAAAGGAAAAAAGATACGATATAGACAAATGCATTATTATTATAATTATTGTTATTATTATTAATATTATTATTATTATTATTATTATTATTATTATTATTATTATTATTATTATTATTATTATTATCATTATTAATAATATTAATATTGTTGTTTTTATTATGATTATTATTATAATAATTATTGTATCATTATTATTATTATTATTATTATTATTATTATTATTATTATTATTATTATTATTATTATGCTTATTATTATCGTGATTATTATTCTGTGGAGATAAAGAAAAGATAAAAAAAAAATAGAGATAAAGAAAGATAAAAATTCTCCCAAGTGAAAGAGATATGGCCATGGAAGAGGGAATAATAATAATAATATAAAAAAAAAAAAAGGGGGGAAGGATATTGAGTTGAAAGTCGATACCTGATACTGAAAGATGGAAAATAAATATTTTCTTCCACAAAACCAAACAGATTGTCTATGAAAATTCTTTAATGAAAGAGATGTTTGGCCCTAAAAAGGGCCTAGATATTGCTGTTATGAAGATCATTCGTGGATGACTTCTTAGGCACGCTCGCCACGGATGTGACGAGCCAGTTGGATGTCCTTTGGCATGATAGTCACGCGCTTGGCATGGATGGCGCACAGGTTGGTATCCTCAAACAGACCCACGAGGTAAGCCTCGGAAGCTTCCTGGAGAGCCATGACAGCAGAGGACTGGAAGCGGAGGTCAGTCTTGAAATCCTGAGCAATTTCACGCACCAGGCGCTGGAAAGGCAGTTTCCTGATAAGCAGCTCAGTGCTCTTCTGATAACGGCGGATCTCACGGAGAGCAACGGTTCCAGGCCTGTAACGGTGGGGTTTCTTGACACCTCCAGTGGCTGGAGCAGACTTGCGAGCTGCCTTTGTAGCAAGCTGCTTGCGGGGCGCCTTGCCACCAGTGGACTTGCGAGCCGTTTGCTTGGTACGTGCCATAGTTGTGGTAACAACAACTCACAACGAACACTCAGCTGAGTCTGCCCGCGCTTCCCACAAAATCCCTTTATATATGAATCGGGTGGGCCCGACGACTCCAACCCTGCCTTGTGATTGGTCAGAAACGTCCAGTGAGGCTCATCGCCCACGCAGTCACCGCATGAAAGATGTGATCATTATTGTTAGTCTAATTCATTTTGTTCTTATTCTTATTCTTATTCTTATTCTTTCTTCCCTCATTCATAACAAATCTTGGAAAATATACAGCAGAACTGACATGTCATTTAAAATTCTAAGACAATTAGCAAGAAAGTTGTGATATTCTTATTTTTTTCATTCTTTTTATTCTATTTTTTTCTTATTCTTGTCATAATTAATATTGTTGTCTTTATAATTTTCATTTTTTTTTATTATTCTTCCTTATCTTATTCTTATTTATCCTACTTTTAGAGAGATGAGGCTTGTGCGGTCACCCATCCAAGTTCTGCCCGGACCCCCTGCTTAACCTTGCTGATCCCGCCGTCAGCTGATTGGTCAAGAGCGGAGAACAAGGTGTTGGGAGGGCTTATTTCTCTTATTCTTATTCTTTCCTGTATTGTTGTTGCATTGTTGTGCTGAAAATGTTGGAAAATATGCACTAAAATTAACCCTTCATTCATAATTCTACGACAATTAGCAAGAGAGATATATTATTACTTTTTTCCCTTATTTTTGTTCTTTTTATTCTTAATCTTCTTTTTTTTATTATAGTTGTTATTGTTATTTTATTATTTTCGTTTTTCGTTCATTCTCCTCATTCTTATTGCTATTTTTTTCTATTCTCAGAGAGATGAGGCTTTTGTGGTCACCCATCCAAGTTCTTCGAGGACCCCCTGCTTAACTGCGCTGATCCCGCCGTTAGCTAATTGGCCAAGACCGGAGAACTAGGTGTTGGGAGGCCTTCTTTCTATTATTCTTATTCTTTCTTCCCCCATTCATATCGTTGTATTGGAAATGTTGGAAAATATACAAAAGAATTCACCCTTCTATGACAATTAGGAAGAAAGACATGGGATGCTTTCTTTCTTTTTTTTTATATTCCTTTATTGTAATTTTTCTTATTCTTGTTATAATAATTCTTACTGTTATCTTTATTACTTAAAATTTTCGTTCATTCTCCCTATTCTTATTCTTATTTTTTTTATTTATTTATTTTTTTTTTCAGACAGATGAGGCTTGTGTAGTCACCCATCCAAGTATTGCCCGAAACCCCTGCGTAATCTCGACGATTTCATTTGACAATACCTATTTACTTATTTATTTATTATTATATTTATTAAAAAAAAAAAAAAGAAGAAAAGAAGATGAAGAATAAGGTATGTAATCGAAATACTCTCTCTATACTGTAGCAATAGTTTAGCTGGATGTACTTGTATTGTGTCAAAAATACTTGCAATATCTGCAATTGTAACCTGCAGTGTCGGCATAATGCATAATTAAGCAATGAAAAGAAAAATTAATAAAAGAATAAATGAAAAAAAGAAAGAAAAAAAGATACAATTAACAATTAAATATATTAGCTAACCCTCTACGTTTCTTTATCACTGCAGAAAAATGGAAACATTTTAACGTAGACTTGTCAAAATTCAACTGAAATTAAGGGTTAAATAAGGATTGTCACCCCTTCCCCAGAGGATATTCATTGTCTTTTAATATATATATATATATATATATATATATATATATATATATATATATATATATATATATATATATATATATATATATATATATATATATATATATATATATATATATATTCTTTTTATTTAAAGTCTTATTTAGAGAGAGAGAGAGAGAGAGAGAGGTAACGTCCTTGAGGATAGCAGCTCGTCTACGCTCCGCTCAGTGATCAGCGTTAGAATGTAATTCCTCATTTCTTAAAAAAAAAAAAAAAAAAAAAAAAAACAGAAACTTTATTTAGGGGGCTTGCTGGAAACAAACTACAATGGAGGAAAGAACAATATGTCTGCTATATGACCCACCCAGTTAAATTTTCAAGAAGCAAACGCAAGTTGGAAAATACGAGGAAGATAAATTTTCATTTATATACGTTTTATGGTAATTTCTGCCACGCCTTCCTCTATTCATCAAACGTCACTGACACTTATTCCCTTTATTTTTTACTTTACAGAATCTTTTGTAGGGCAAGACTCTAGAGGATATGTGCTTTCATAAATTCTATAATGCTTTGCTTATCATAGAGACATAAAAAAAAAAAAATAATAATAATAAAAATAAATAAATTAATTAATTTAAAAAATCAAAATAAATAGATATATAAATTAATTAATTAATCAAATAAATTTCTATGCTTCACCTTTATAGCATTCGTATGAATGTCAAAACAAAACAAAAAATATAAATATAAATAATAATATGAAAAAAAAAATTACTAAATATATGAAAAATAGCATTACTACTACTACTACTACTACTACTACTACTGCTACTACTACTACTATTTTATTTTTTTTTTTTATGTAGGAAGGACACTGGCCAAGGGCAACAAAAATGTAATAAAAAAAATGCCCACTGAAATGCCAGTCCCATACAGGGGTCAAAGCAGTGGTCAAAAAATGATGAATAAGTGTCTTGAAACCTCCCTCTTGAAGGAATTCAAGTCATAGGAAGGTGGAAATACGGAAGCAGGCAGGGAGTTCCAGAGTTTACCAGAGAAAGGGATGAATGATTGAGAATACTAGTTAACTCTTGCGTTAGAGAAGTGGACAGAATAGAGGTGAGAGAAAGAAGAAAGTCTTGTGCAGCGAGGCCACGGAAGGAGGGGAGGCATGCAGTTAGCAAGATCAGAAGAGCAGTTAGCATGAAAATAGCGGTAGAAGACAGCTAGATATGCAACATTGCGGCGGTGAGAGAGA
>NW_026973785.1:57500-70000 GCF_035594125.1 Scylla paramamosain | reverse complement strand
CTATCCGTCGTCTAGCTCGCCGAGGTGGCGTCAAGCGCATCTCTGGTCTCATCTACGAGGAGACTCGTGGGGTGCTCAAGGTGTTCCTTGAGAACGTTATCAGGGATGCTGTCACCTATACCGAGCACGCCAAGCGTAAGACCGTTACTGCCATGGACGTTGTCTACGCCCTCAAGCGTCAGGGCCGTACCCTGTACGGATTTGGTGGTTAAATCGCTCCATTATTGAGATGGTGCCAGCTATTCAGCTTGCATTATCATCATTGAATAACATCATCTCCCGGACCTTTTTAAGGTCCACAAACATGAAAAGAAAGAAGGACCATAGACTACTATTATTACTACTACTTTCTCATAACCATGTTCACTATCACTATCTGAGCTAAGAAAAGAAACCATTATTAATTATAACCATCTTTCTCACTTCATCAGGTCTTCTCCAAGTATTATTATTATTATCATTATTATTATTATTATTATTATTATTATTATTATCATTATTATTATTATTATTATTATTATTATTATTATTATTATTATTATTATTATTATTATTATTATCATTGACTTATTTCAATGATCACGCCCCTCATCGTTCTCAGTTTCTCATAAAACAAAATATACATTGAGATGAAAAAGACGCTCAACATATCACAATAGGCAACACATCTAATCAACTCTCCACTGTGACACACAGCAGGTACATTAGTAGAAATATAGTATACATATTTATTCTCGGTCACTTGCGTGCCTGACTAAATAATAATAATAATAATAACAAATAACTAACTCGAAAATAAATACACTACTTGCTTATTATTGATATACCAGTATAGTCTACACAACTCTCTAGATGTTTGAACGTGTGGCTCCGAAGAGGAGCCGGATTGATGGTGATATTGGCTGAAGGGGAGGGAGGCCCTTTATTTACTTCTTCTCAGTCTTCTTGGGAAGGAGCACGGCCTGAATGTTGGGCAGCACGCCACCCTGTGCAATGGTGACTCCGGAGAGGAGCTTGTTAAGTTCCTCGTCGTTGCGGATGGCCAGCTGCAGGTGACGTGGGATGATGCGAGTCTTCTTGTTGTCACGGGCGGCATTGCCGGCAAGCTCAAGGACTTCAGCAGCCAGGTACTCCATAACTGCCGCAAGGTACACGGGGGCACCAGCACCCACGCGCTCGGCGTAGTTGCCTTTCCTTAGAAGGCGATGAATCCTGCCGACCGGGAACTGGAGTCCAGCACGACTGGAACGGGACTTTGACTTTCCCTTCACCTTTCCTCCCTTGCCGCGTCCAGACATGATAATGGATGTTGTGGTAGTAGTAGTAGTAGTAGTAGTTGTTGTTGTTGGTGATAAATGAGGAGCGCGAGTACTCTAACCTCGTCGGTAGCTCTGCGAGCAAGTAGTGAATTTTGGGAAAAACGGCTATATATACGCGAGATCAGATCGGCCCAGAGCGCGTCTGGACCAATCAGGACGCTCGCTGAGGTGGCGACTCCTGATCCTGAGTAGGCACGCTAATATATATACCACTTTTCAACTGAGAAAACTGTACACCACCAACGAAATGCGGAATCTGCGCCGGCAGCCACGAGACAGAAAAATGCATCAAGATGCACAAAGAAGGAGGCACAACGACAGCGAAGTGTCCCAACTGCCACCGTCCACATCACGCCTGGAACAAAAGCTGCACAGCCAGGAGAGAGTTAGTCGATGTTCAGAAGGCCTCCCAACACCAGTGGATGACTCGACATCGCCCCTCTCTCGCCACCACCAATGGCCCAGCTCTGGCGGCCACTTCGACCTGGGCAGCCAACCAGCACAGCCACAACAACCAGCACAGCCACAACAGACTCCAAACATGACAGCAAACGCCGATTTTCCAGCACTAGGAACACTAGGAACAGCAGCACAGCAACCAAGGACAGGCAGCAGGCCACGACAGCGAATCAACGCATCACGACCACCAACTCGACAAACAGAACACATCACTCTCTCCAAGCAGGACCTGCAGGCGATGTTCCAGACGTTTGCCACTGCCCTCGTCTCCATGCTGGGAAAACAAATACCGTCGGAAGACATCACCACACTATCGGAACAAGTTGTGGCCAAAGTGTGCAAGAAGCGGTCAGCACTCCAGCAGCCACCCACCAGCCGCAGCTCCTCGCCTCGGCCACGCAGCCAGTCACCCGCACTGATGCCAGCTCCTCAAACCAACAAGGGAATCACTCTCGCCTCGGCGAACATCGCGAGAGAAAAGGCGGCCCTCGGGATAACACAGAACCGGCGCAGTGTTCCACAGCAAACAAACCCAGCAACACCACCAACACAAACAATGGATATGACACTCACCCTGACACCAACGACGACACTCACACAAACGACACAGGAAACACAGACAGAGAAGAAGACGTGCAAGAAGCACAAAGACAGGCGCTCCAAATCCTGCAGTGGAACTGCTGCACGATATCAAATAAACACCACCTCCTAATGGCAGACGCATACGAAAATAGTTGGGATGTCATCCTGCTACAAGAGACGGGCCTGCCTCAGGACACACAAACCCGCTTCTCAGGATACACTGCATACCACCTTCCGGCCATAGACAGACAGACAAGAGGCTGCTCCATCTTAGTTAAAAGCTGCATACCAAGCCAAAAGATCAACAATCCTGTCGACTGCGGTGATCGAACCGAGGTCCTAGGAATCACCCTCCAACTCCGCCACGGACCCATCCAAGTCTACAACATATACAACAACCTCGTGACACCCCTCGAGATCAGTGAACTCCTTGCCCTCTGCGCAACAACAAGTGTCTTCATCGGGGGAGACTTCAACGCCCATCACACCATCCTCGGATCAAGAAGACAGAACAGAGACGGGCAACATTTAGCTGAAGTAATGGCCAACGTTCCCGAGGCAACTCTCCTGAACACCATAGGAGAGCCCACACACATCCAAGGCGGTATCCTTGACCTCTCTTTTGCCTCTCCCCATCTCAGCCACGGGGCAAAGTGGGAGCTACATGACCACCTCGCCAGTGACCACTTTGCTACCACCATCAAAATCAACTGTGAAAAACCCTCCACCCCAGCACTCGTCCCCAGATGGAACACGAAAAAGGCAGACTGGCCGAGATTTAGAGAAGAAATCCTCCATCACCTAGCCCAGACAGAATCCGGCCTCACAGCAGATGACTTGGAACATCGGCTAGTTGACGCCTTCCACCATGCAGCAAACAAAGCCATTCCTAAAACGAAGAAACCAACACATAACTATAAAGATCGCTGGTACTATGATCAGAGAGTCAAAGAATATAACCACCGGATAAATCAAGCAAGAAAACTCAACCGAACACACAACACAGAGACCACAAGGGGACTCCTGCGTGCTGCCATCAGGACGGCGAGAGAGGGGAAAAAGGCAATAAAAACAGAAAAATGGCTGGAATGGTGCTCCGGCATGAACGCCCACACCACTCTCAGCGACCTCTGGAAGCACGTGAAAACTGCAACCGGCAAGAGGACACCGAGAGCACCTACACACCCAGACCCAGAGAGGGAAGCCGCCAGACTTCTACAAACTTACGTTCACAGAGCCAGCCCAGCGCAGCTCAGCCCCGCGTCCCTAGCCAAGCTTGAAGAGCAACGTCCAGCCCAAGACACCTTCATCCAACAAGCCTGTAGACAAAGACACCCAGCAGACACAGCCTTTACGCCCCGGGAACTGCAGAAGGCGCTACAGCCCAGACCCGACACAGCTGCCGGTGCGGACAAAATCACATACTCCATGATCAGAAAAGGAGGTGAAGCAGCACAAGATGAGCTCCTCAAAATAATCAACACCTCATACGCTACAGGACTTCTACCATCAGCTTGGAAAGAGGCAACCATACACCCAGTTCCGAAGCCAAGAGACCCAGGCAAAACAAGGCCAATCTCTCTGCTAAGCTGCTTTGGGAAGACAGCTGAGAGAATGGTCCTAAACAGACTACATTGGGTGGCTGGCCCACTACACGAAAACATTTTTGCCTACACTCGAAACATCGGAACAAGGGATTGCCTCTTTGACATGCTGACATCCATATCTGGAAGGAAGGCCGTAGTCATCTTCTTAGATATGGAAAAGGCGTTCGAGCTGGCAAACGCAAGAGCCATTCTGACAGCCCTCGCAAAGAAAGGAGTGGCAGGGAACCTGTTGGCATGGGTAAAAGACTTTCTCACTGGCCGAAAAGCACGGGTGCAGTTCCAGGGTCGCCTCTCCAACTACGCGACCTTTGAAAACGGCACACCCCAAGGAAGCATCCTCAGTCCACACCTGTTCAACACCCTAATGGAGGAGCTTGTGTCACTTCCACTCACTACAGGCTCCAAGATTCTGTGCTACGCCGATGACATTGCCATCATCACAACGGGGCCACTCCACCTCCGAAAAGCACAGAATGCCATCACCGCAGTCGCCAAGAAGTGCAACTCCCTAGGACTAAAAATAAACTTCGAGAAGACAAAGGCCATGTACTTCAACGGCGGGAGACCCCATGCACCCCTTCAAGTACAGCCCCATGAAATTGAATGGACAACCCAACATCCTTACTTAGGAATATGGATGGATGAAAACCTAGAATTCAGACGGCACGTGAGGTCCATACAAGAAAGAACCAACACCAGGCTCAAAGCTATGAGAGCCATCACTGCAACAGAAGGCGGTGCCAACTTTAAAGTGCTTAGGCTACTCTACATCCAGGCCATAAGGTCCATTGTAGACTACGCAGCCCCACTTCTAGCCACCATATCACCATACAAGATGGAGGACCTCGAGAAACTCCAAAATGAAGCGCTCCGCATCATGTTGGGGGCACCTCGCTGGACGAAGCTTGTCAACATGAGAGCGGAGGCCGATCTACCACTACTTGCCCATCGTATCCATGCCATGAACACCTCACTCCTTGCCAAGACACTTTCCCAAACCAAATACACAACAGCCGCCAGAAAAGTTCATCAGAGTCTCGCCCACAATGAAGAACTCTTTACCAAGAAAACTTGGGCACAGAAAATGGCTCAGGGCATTAAGACGCTACAGATGCAAACACCATTAACCGCAAGAACAACAGATGCCCAGCACCCCGACTATCAACCACCTCCTCCATGGCAAGAGTCTGATTATCACTTCTCTGTTACCAAACTAACTGCCAGCAAAAGATCTCTCAGCGCCGACGCCCTCGCAGCCCAAGCCCAACAAGCTCTTCACGCAGTGAATGACAGGAACATGGAGGTCTATTTCACAGACGGATCAGTGGACCCCAACACACACAGAGCAGCAGCAGCCTTCGTGCACCACACAGGAACAGGCATATTCCGCCTCCCCGACCACTCCTCCACCCTCCAAACTGAGCTAGCTGCCATCGGGAAGGCACTAGAAGATGCACTTCACAAACACAAAGACATCCTTATCCACACCGACTCGTTGGGCGCCATACAGTGCCTCCAGCAAACACACTCAGGAGACAACATACGCCTCATCACCACCATCCATGCCAACGCACAGGCCATCCGCCGAAGGAACAGGAACATCACAATTAACTGGATCCCCAGCCACACTAATATCACAGGAAACGATTTAGCAGACACTGCAGCGAAAGATGGACTCCTACTCCCTACTGTGACGAGCCACGTAGTACCATCCCGAGCGCAAGTCAGCAGCACCGCCAAGAAAACCTGCAAGCAATTATGCACCCAAGCAGTAAGAAGTCAGATTGCTGAAGGGTCACCAAGTGCAACCTGGTATGGCACAGCAACTGCAAACACCGCACCACCTGATGACACACTAACACGACGCACACGTACACGATTACACAGACTACGACTCGGTTACCACTGCCTAGCCGAGCTCAACGATACACTACCACTCACATGCGAACACTGCGACACACCGTCGTACACATCCCTACGACACTACATTGAAGACTGCCCAAGCACAGCTCCGTTCCTACACAGACACGCACACGACGCACCACACATACTGCAACAAACAGACACCAACAGACTGATACAGATGGTGAATGCCTTTCGGCCACCCAGGTAAAACAACACTCTTTTTATTCCGAACAGTCTCCTCCTATGCTGCGATGGGGTGTCTCTGACACTCCGCTACATGCGAGTAAGTCAGACTCCCCCGAGCACAAAGGAAAGGAGGCTGGACACTTAACACTGGACAAGACACAGGAAAGACAGTATCCTCAAACCACAAGGAGTGTATCGACACTCCGCTATAGGCGGGCAAGTCAGACTCCCCTAGTGGCATGCAGACTTGTCTTCCTATCTCCTATCAACGGAAGCCACCTGTGGGCCGCCTTTAGGCTAAAAAGGCCCGCGCCACTCCACGAAGTGGCAATCTATCAGTCAGTCAGTCAGTGAGAAAACGCACACTCGTTCTCACAGCAGTACGGCGACACTATGCCTCCCAAAGCATCAGGAAAGGCTGCCAAGAAAGCTGGCAAGGCACAGAAGGCCATTGCCAAGGGCGACAAGAAGAAGAAGCGCAGGAGGAAGGAGAGCTACTCCATCTACATCTACAAGGTGCTCAAGCAAGTCCACCCAGACACTGGCGTGTCCTCCAAGGCCATGTCAATCATGAACTCGTTCGTGAATGACATTTTCGAGCGCATCGCTGCCGAGGCATCCCGCCTGGCACACTATAACAAGCGCTCCACCATCACCAGCCGGGAAATCCAGACCGCTGTCCGTCTTCTTCTGCCTGGTGAACTGGCAAAACACGCTGTTTCTGAAGGCACCAAGGCTGTTACCAAGTATACCTCCTCCAAGTAAACAGGCGGCCAGTATACTGCTGCCAGTATAAAATAATACCCGGCTCCATTGGAGCCACACTTGAAAAGGAAAAAAGATACGATATAGACAAATGCATTATTATTATAATTATTGTTATTATTATTAATATTATTATTATTATTATTATTATTATTATTATTATTATTATTATTATTATTATTATTATCATTATTAATAATATTAATATTGTTGTTTTTATTATGATTATTATTATAATAATTATTGTATCATTATTATTATTATTATTATTATTATTATTATTATTATTATTATTATTATGCTTATTATTATCGTGATTATTATTCTGTGGAGATAAAGAAAAGATAAAAAAAAAATAGAGATAAAGAAAGATAAAAATTCTCCCAAGTGAAAGAGATATGGCCATGGAAGAGGGAATAATAATAATAATATAAAAAAAAAAAAAGGGGGGAAGGATATTGAGTTGAAAGTCGATACCTGATACTGAAAGATGGAAAATAAATATTTTCTTCCACAAAACCAAACAGATTGTCTATGAAAATTCTTTAATGAAAGAGATGTTTGGCCCTAAAAAGGGCCTAGATATTGCTGTTATGAAGATCATTCGTGGATGACTTCTTAGGCACGCTCGCCACGGATGTGACGAGCCAGTTGGATGTCCTTTGGCATGATAGTCACGCGCTTGGCATGGATGGCGCACAGGTTGGTATCCTCAAACAGACCCACGAGGTAAGCCTCGGAAGCTTCCTGGAGAGCCATGACAGCAGAGGACTGGAAGCGGAGGTCAGTCTTGAAATCCTGAGCAATTTCACGCACCAGGCGCTGGAAAGGCAGTTTCCTGATAAGCAGCTCAGTGCTCTTCTGATAACGGCGGATCTCACGGAGAGCAACGGTTCCAGGCCTGTAACGGTGGGGTTTCTTGACACCTCCAGTGGCTGGAGCAGACTTGCGAGCTGCCTTTGTAGCAAGCTGCTTGCGGGGCGCCTTGCCACCAGTGGACTTGCGAGCCGTTTGCTTGGTACGTGCCATAGTTGTGGTAACAACAACTCACAACGAACACTCAGCTGAGTCTGCCCGCGCTTCCCACAAAATCCCTTTATATATGAATCGGGTGGGCCCGACGACTCCAACCCTGCCTTGTGATTGGTCAGAAACGTCCAGTGAGGCTCATCGCCCACGCAGTCACCGCATGAAAGATGTGATCATTATTGTTAGTCTAATTCATTTTGTTCTTATTCTTATTCTTATTCTTATTCTTTCTTCCCTCATTCATAACAAATCTTGGAAAATATACAGCAGAACTGACATGTCATTTAAAATTCTAAGACAATTAGCAAGAAAGTTGTGATATTCTTATTTTTTTCATTCTTTTTATTCTATTTTTTTCTTATTCTTGTCATAATTAATATTGTTGTCTTTATAATTTTCATTTTTTTTTATTATTCTTCCTTATCTTATTCTTATTTATCCTACTTTTAGAGAGATGAGGCTTGTGCGGTCACCCATCCAAGTTCTGCCCGGACCCCCTGCTTAACCTTGCTGATCCCGCCGTCAGCTGATTGGTCAAGAGCGGAGAACAAGGTGTTGGGAGGGCTTATTTCTCTTATTCTTATTCTTTCCTGTATTGTTGTTGCATTGTTGTGCTGAAAATGTTGGAAAATATGCACTAAAATTAACCCTTCATTCATAATTCTACGACAATTAGCAAGAGAGATATATTATTACTTTTTTCCCTTATTTTTGTTCTTTTTATTCTTAATCTTCTTTTTTTTATTATAGTTGTTATTGTTATTTTATTATTTTCGTTTTTCGTTCATTCTCCTCATTCTTATTGCTATTTTTTTCTATTCTCAGAGAGATGAGGCTTTTGTGGTCACCCATCCAAGTTCTTCCCGGACCCCCTGCTTAACTGCGCTGATCCCGCCGTTAGCTAATTGGCCAAGACCGGAGAACTAGGTGTTGGGAGGCCTTCTTTCTATTATTCTTATTCTTTCTTCCCCCATTCATATCGTTGTATTGGAAATGTTGGAAAATATACAAAAGAATTCACCCTTCTATGACAATTAGGAAGAAAGACATGGGATGCTTTCTTTCTTTTTTTTTATATTCCTTTATTGTAATTTTTCTTATTCTTGTTATAATAATTCTTACTGTTATCTTTATTACTTAAAATTTTCGTTCATTCTCCCTATTCTTATTCTTATTTTTTTTATTTATTTATTTTTTTTTTCAGACAGATGAGGCTTGTGTAGTCACCCATCCAAGTATTGCCCGAAACCCCTGCGTAATCTCGACGATTTCATTTGACAATACCTATTTACTTATTTATTTACTATTATATTTATTAAAAAAAAAAAAAAAGAAGAAAAGAAGATGAAGAATAAGGTATGTAATCGAAATACTCTCTCTATACTGTAGCAATAGTTTAGCTGGATGTACTTGTATTGTGTCAAAAATACTTGCAATATCTGCAATTGTAACCTGCAGTGTCGGCATAATGCATAATTAAGCAATGAAAAGAAAAATTAATAAAAGAATAAATGAAAAAAAGAAAGAAAAAAAGATACAATTAACAATTAAATATATTAGCTAACCCTCTACGTTTCTTTATCACTGCAGAAAAATGGAAACATTTTAACGTAGACTTGTCAAAATTCAACTGAAATTAAGGGTTAAATAAGGATTGTCACCCCTTCCCCAGAGGATATTCATTGTCTTTTAATATATATATATATATATATATATATATATATATATATATATATATATATATATATATATATATATATATATATATATATATATATATATATATATATATATATATATATATATATATTCTTTTTATTTAAAGTCTTATTTAGAGAGAGAGAGAGAGAGAGAGAGGTAACGTCCTTGAGGATAGCAGCTCGTCTACGCTCCGCTCAGTGATCAGCGTTAGAATGTAATTCCTCATTTCTTAAAAAAAAAAAAAAAAAAAAAAAACAGAAACTTTATTTAGGGGGCTTGCTGGAAACAAACTACAATGGAGGAAAGAACAATATGTCTGCTATATGACCCACCCAGTTAAATTTTCAAGAAGCAAACGCAAGTTGGAAAATACGAGGAAGATAAATTTTCATTTATATACGTTTTATGGTAATTTCTGCCACGCCTTCCTCTATTCATCAAACGTCACTGACACTTATTCCCTTTATTTTTTACTTTACAGAATCTTTTGTAGGGCAAGACTCTAGAGGATATGTGCTTTCATAAATTCTATAATGCTTTGCTTATCATAGAGACATAAAAAAAAAAAAATAATAATAATAAAAATAAATAAATTAATTAATTTAAAAAATCAAAATAAATAGATATATAAATTAATTAATTAATCAAATAAATTTCTATGCTTCACCTTTATAGCATTCGTATGAATGTCAAAACAAAACAAAAAATATAAATATAAATAATAATATGAAAAAAAAAATTACTAAATATATGAAAAATAGCATTACTACTACTACTACTACTACTACTACTACTGCTACTACTACTACTATTTTATTTTTTTTTTTTATGTAGGAAGGACACTGGCCAAGGGCAACAAAAATGTAATAAAAAAAATGCCCACTGAAATGCCAGTCCCATACAGGGGTCAAAGCAGTGGTCAAAAAATGATGAATAAGTGTCTTGAAACCTCCCTCTTGAAGGAATTCAAGTCATAGGAAGGTGGAAATACGGAAGCAGGCAGGGAGTTCCAGAGTTTACCAGAGAAAGGGATGAATGATTGAGAATACTAGTTAACTCTTGCGTTAGAGAAGTGGACAGAATAGAGGTGAGAGAAAGAAGAAAGTCTTGTGCAGCGAGGCCACGGAAGGAGGGGAGGCATGCAGTTAGCAAGATCAGAAGAGCAGTTAGCATGAAAATAGCGGTAGAAGACAGCTAGATATGCAACATTGCGGCGGTGAGAGAGAAGCTGAAGACAGTCAGTTAGAGGAGAGGAGTTGATGAGACGAAAAGCTTTTGATTCCACCCTGTCTAGAAAAGCAGTATGAGTGGAACCCCCCTCAGACATGTGAAGCATACTCCATACATGGACGGATAAGGCCCTTGTACAGAGTTAGCAGCTGGGGGGGTGAGAAAAACTGGCGGAGACGTCTCAGAACACCTAACTTCATAAAAGCTGTTTTAGCTAGAGATGAGATGTGAAGTTTCCAGTTCAGATTATAAGTAAAGGACAGACCGAGGATGTTCAATGTAGAAGAGGGGGACAGTTGAGTGTCATTGAAGAAGAGGGGATAGTTGTCTGGAAGGTTGTGTCGAGTTGATAGATGGAGGAATTGATTTTTTGAGGCATTGAACAATATCAAGTTTGTTCTGCCCCAATGAGAAATTTTAGAAAGATCAGAAGTCAGGCGTTCTGTGGCTTCCCTGCGTGATATGTTTACCTCCTGAAGGGTTGGACGTCTATGAAAAGACGTGGAAAAGTGCAGGGTGGTATCTTCAGCGTAGGAGTGGATAGGACAAGAAGTTTGGTTTAGAAGATCATTAATGAATAATAAGAAGAGAGTGGGTGACAGGACAGAACCCTGAGGAACACCACTGTTAATTGATTTAGGAGAAGAACAGTGACCGTCTACCACAGCAGCAATAGAACGGTCAAAAAGGAAACTTGAGATGAAGTAAACAGAGAGAAGGATAGAAACCGTAGGAGGGTAGTTTGGAAATCAAAGCTTTGTGCCAGACTCTATCAAAAGCTTTTGATAATTATGTCCAAGGCAACAGCAAAAGTTTCACCAAAATCTCTAAAAGAGGATGACCAAGACTCAGTAAGGAAAGCCAGAAGATCACCAGTAGAGCGGCCTTGACGGAACCCATACTGGCGATCAGATAGAAGGTTGTGGAGTGATAGATGTTTAAGAATCTTCCTGTTGAAGATAGATTCAAAAACTTTAGATAGGCAGGAAATTAAAGCAATAGGATGGTAGTTTGAGGGATTAGAACGGTCACCCTTTTTAGGAACAGGTTGAATGTAAGTAAACTTCCAGCAAGAAGGAAAGGTAGTGTTGACAGACAGAGCTGAAAGAATTTGAATAGGCAAGGTGCAAGCATGGAGGCATTGTTTCGGAGAACAATAGGAGGGACCCCATCCGGTCCATAAGCCTTCCGAGGGTTTAGGCCAGCGAGGGCATGGAAAACATCATTGCGAAGAATTTTAATAGGTGGCATGAAGTTGTCAGAGGGTGGAGGAGAGGGAGGAACAAGCCCAGAATCGTCCAATGTAGAATTTTTAGCAAAGGTTTGAGCAAAGATTTCAGCTTTAGAAATAGATGCGATAGCAGTGGTGCCATCTGGTTGAAATAGAGTAGGGAAAGAAGAAGCAGCAAAGTTATTGGAGATACTTTTTGGCTAGATGCCAGAAATCACGAAGGGAGTTAGAGAGAGAGAGAGAGAGAGAGAGAGAGAGAGAGAGAGAGAGAGAGAGAGAGAGAGAGAGAGAGAGAGAGAGAGAGAGAGAGAGAGAGAGAGAGAATGTGTGTGTGTGTATATGTGTCGGTTGGGTTGTGAAGGATGGGAAAAACCAGCAAGCCTCGGCTCCACTGACTGATCGATACTTGAATGTAATTCAAGTAAGGCGAAGTTAGGTTAGATTAGGTCAGGTCAGGTTAAGTTAGGTTAGGTTAGGTTAATTTAG